>NC_140658.1:1233860-1495797 GCF_978046115.1 Saccoglossus kowalevskii
TCCATATTAGTAGGCTGTATACTAAAGAAATGTCCATATTAGTAGGCTGTATACTAAAGAAATGTCCATATTAGTAGGCTGTATACTAAAGAAATGTCCATATTAGTAGGCTAGATACTAAAGAAATGTCCATATTAGTAGGCTAGATACTAAAGAATGTCCATATTAGTAGGCTGTATACTAAAGAAATGTCCATATTAGTAGGCTAGATACTAAAGAAATGTCCATATTAGTAGGCTGTATACTAAAGAAATGTCCATATTAGTTAGCTAGATACTAAATAAATGTCCATATTAGTAGGCTAGATACTAA
This sequence comes from Saccoglossus kowalevskii, assembly GCF_978046115.1. Taxonomy (NCBI): domain Eukaryota; kingdom Metazoa; phylum Hemichordata; class Enteropneusta; family Harrimaniidae; genus Saccoglossus; species Saccoglossus kowalevskii. Next base: position 1,234,173 of record NC_140658.1, read on the forward strand.
AGAAATGTCCATATTAGTAGGCTAGATACTAAAGAATGTCCATATTAGTAGGCTAGATACTAAAGAAATGTCCATATTAGTAGGCTAGATACTAAAGAATGTCCATATTAGTAGGCTGTATACTAAAGAAATGTCCATATTAGTAGGCTAGATACTAAAGAAATGTCCATATTAGTAGGCTGTATACTAAAGAAATGTCCATATTAGTTAGCTAGATACTAAATAAATGTCCATATTAGTAGGCTAGATACTAAAGAAATGTCCATATTAGTAGGCTAGATACTAAAGAATGTCCATATTAGTAGGCTAGATACTAAAGAAATGTCCATATTAGTAGGCTAGATACTAAAGAATGTCCATATTAGTAGGCTAGATACTAAAGAAATGTCCATATTAGTAGGCTAGATACTAAAGAATGTCCATATTAGTAGGCTAGATACTAAAGAAATGTCCATATTAGTAGGCTAGATACTAAAGAAATGTCCATATTAGTGGGCTGTATACTAAAGAAATGTCCATATTAGTAGGCTAGATACTAAAGAAATGTCCATATTAGTAGGCTGTATACTAAAGAAATGTCCATATTAGTAGGCTAGATACTAAAGAAATGTCCATATTAGTAGGCTAGATACTAAAGAAATGTCCATATTAGTAGGCTGTATACTAAAGAAATGTCCATATTAGTAGGCTAGATACTAAAGAAATGTCCATATTAGTAGGCTGTATACTAAAGAAATGTCCATATTAGTAGGCTAGATACTAAAGAAATGTCCATATTAGTAGGCTAGATACTAAAGAATGTCCATATTAGTAGGCTGTATACTAAAGAAATGTCCATATTAGTAGGCTAGATACTAAAGAAATGTCCATATTAGTAGGCTAGATACTAAAGAATGTCCATATTAGTAGGCTGTATACTAAAGAAATGTCCATATTAGTAGGCTAGATACTAAAGAAATTGAATACCAAGATGTTAGAAATCTTTCTTCAAAATGATTGTCTTATTATAATGACTTGTTTACAAGTTTTCTCTAAATATGCTGTACTAATACTGTATATGTTCTTTTAGTTCACACTGCCTGCCACTCACAACACAAACTTGGTGAAAGCTCTCATGAAAGTTTGGTAGCATGGTTGCCTGTGGAGCTCACACACATGTCTTACATAAAATTAATATATTAACATTTGAGCTTTTATCTGTACTGATTCTGCTGTATCTTTTTTCTTTTTGTTCCTAGCCGTCCAAACACCTATTTCCTGTACTTACTGACCCCTCTGAAAGCCATGCTATTCCTGGTTTGCTATTTTCGATGCATCATCTGTAAAATTGTATCAGTTTTTTTTTTTTTATGTTTAGTTATTTTGTTTATATACAGTATGCCAGGATATACTGTTAAAAAAATGTTTGGAGTTTGATAGGGTTTGTAGAAAGACTTAAGTAACAGCATACTTGAATGAAAACAAAGAGGTCTTCATTTTTTAAATTCCCTGTGGTGCATACAATTTTAGTTTAGTTAAGGAGTATCTGAGGTAATATTTAGAGGTCTTAACAGTTAACAGGTGTTATATCTATTAGGTTAAGGAGTTGTCAATAATTTTCAATATACTATGGTGTATTAAATATCTAAGGTTGTAGGTTGAGGAGTGCACATTATCACTAGTAGGTTAAGGGGTACTATATATTTAGAGTAGCAGGTTAGGGAGTCTAAAATATTATTATGGTAATAACTGTAAGTAACTAGACTAATGGCACTTCAATGTTGACACTCATTAGATTGTGATAAAGACAAGTTTCTGCTCAAACATAACAGGTTTGATTTTATAATTTTAATATTGTCAGCCATTTCTAAACTTTTTAATAATAATTGTTTTTTAGTACATATTGTGCATGGGTATTATTGGTTTATAATATATAGTGGTTAATAAATAATATACTTTATTAAACAGCCTGGGTCTAAAAGAACTCAGCTTCCACACACCATGTTCACTCAGTCATTAGGACATTTGAGAATCTTCCGGTGTAATAAGGTTTCTTGTTTATTATGATGAGCTGTTCTAATGATCTTATCACTTCTCTCTTCATTCAGATAAAACAGTAATTTGAATAATTTTAATCTTTCTGTCGACATGAATGTGCCTGTATGATATGTTCAAATGTTTCCTCTCAATACACTGTACTAACATCATACATTCTTACTGCTCACTGCTTCTCACTCACACCACTGTCATTTTCACATATTTATTAAATCACGGTTATGTGACATTCATGGTAACCACAGTATATGATATCCCACAGTATTGCATGGGACACTGTATGCATGATGTATGGGTGCTCTATGCATGTAATTACATTTCACTGTTATAACAAGTGCATGCTGATATTACGTTTCTGTCTTGTTCTTTCTTCTACAGTCGTCCAGATACTTCTTTTATCTGGTTCTTGAGTCCTCTGAAGGCTATACGCTACATTCTATGGCGTAACTATCGATTTGTCATCCTGAAAGCATTCATCTTTGCTCTACTGACTGCAATTCTTGTACTCTTCATCTACTCTATGCCTGGCTACACTGTCAAGAAAATGTTTGGAGCTTAACCTCTCTCTCACTTTCATATCACTTTAAGTACCTTAGCTTGCTCAGAATTAAAACCAATTAAGACAGATTCAGAAAACCTGGAAAACTTATGCAAATGATTGTAATACTGTTTACATGTGTGGTAATATACACTGTGTTAAGGGGTCTATTACATGTGTGTTAATATACACTGTGTTAAAGGGTATTTTGCATATGTTTTGATATACACTGTGTTAAGGGGTCTATTACATGTGTATTAATATACACTGTGTTAAGATGTATTTTGCATGTGTTTTGATATACACTGTGTTATGGGGTCTATTACATGTGTGGTAATATACACTGTGTTAAGGGGGTCCGTTACATGTGTGTTAATATACACTGTTTAAGGGGTCTATTACACATGTGTTAATATGCACTGTGTTAAGGAGTCCTAACTACTAATAAAGAATCAACACAATTATGGCTAAACTGGACTGTCATTTGCTATATAACTATATTTATTTTACTGTTATCAATATTTTTTGCATTATATATAAAGCTACATTATCTGTATATTTTTGTGATATTATTTTGGCTGTTATGTACATTGAATTCTAGAAACTTTATGGTTGATCAATCATGGGTTGAACGAAAGCAATATGCCCATACTCTATCTCTACATCTGAAACGTTACCTCCAATTTTAAATTTCAACTGTCCTTTGACACATACATCACATTGATTGTTTCATACATTAACACAGTGACTCATATTGCATGCTGATGACATTGATGAAAGTACAAATGACATCACAGGATACAAATGACATTATAAAATACTAATGATATCAAAGAATATAATGACATCACATAGTGCCAGTGACATCACAAAATGCTAATGACATCACAGAATACCTATGACATCACGTTATGCCAGTGACATCACAGAATACTAATGACATCACAAAGGATCAGTGACATCATAAATGCAAATAATATGATAGAATAATATGATAGAATGATTTGGCTTCTGAAAATCAAGTATTTATTTATAGTATTTATAGAAGTATTGATCAGCCATAAAATTAGTTTGAATTTATGATTACTCATTCATAAATGAAATGGTTGTATTGATAATAATAATCATTTAGATAATGTAGTTGTTACATTCTTGAAATGAAAATATGTAAATTACCATGCATCATGTATTAATAATCATTTATATCATTTTATATCATTTTGCAATCAATTTTTTACTATTAGAACAAAATGTATCTATTGCTTTTTTTAATACTTTGGTAGTTCTGTAGATTTTTTTGACAAATTGCTGTTTCAAACAATTATTTTTGAATTGTATTTTAACTTTTCTGTAAATTTTGCCAGCTATGGTTTTAATATTGTATCCACTGTGATGGTAATTTAGGAACAAACTAATACGCTTACACTTTCACTACCATTGCATGTGTTTGTAACCTGCCATGTAAAGTAGTCCCGGAAATGAAGAACAAACCAATACGTTGACCATTTCACTACCATTTTCAGTGTAACTTTCCATGCAAAGTAGTCCTATAAGTTAAGAACAAATCAGTACACTGATCCAATCACTATTATTGTCAATGTTTGTGACTTTCCATGCAAAGCATTTTTTTTTCACATAATTGTTTCCATCCAAATCTTCATTAAAATAGAAGAACATAAAACAAAATGTGAAAATGTTTACAATACATTTGTTCTTGGTGAGGTAAGGATTATTTGTGTAGGCTTAGGCAAACAAATAGATTCAAAGTGTGATCATTTATAACTGATCTTTTGCCATATTTGCTTACACTGAAAATTTATCATTATAATTGTTAGCATTAGATTAGTTCTGAAGAAAATAATAATTATATTAATTAATGATTTATTGAGACTATATTCTATTCAAAGCAATATATATATAATGTATATATGTATAATAGTTGAACTTTAGATTCAAACCTAACCTACCCATCACTAAATGAAATGATCCAAATAGTGACTACAGAGGGCCAGTGATGAAAGAGGTCGATATGTGAATATTTTTACTACATGTATTGAAAATTGTTTTAAGTTGTGATTAGAAAATGTGTGTTTATGCAAAAACATAATGATATCGGATGATACTATATTGCTTTTATGTCATCTGACATATGGTAGTAAAGAATTAGTGATCAATATTTTCTCAAAAAATTCCTTATGACAAATTGTACGGCAATTAATAACTGCCTTTCTGCCATATATTATAAATTACACAGATCACAGTATGCATGTATTGCAGTGATGACACTGTTAATCAAGTGCATTTCTGGAGATACTGATGTATTAAAGCGAGTTTGTATTTAGTGAATAAAGTAGTTGCAGTGTATCTCTGGTTAATTTATTATAGGGTCCGTGTTATACATTTATCTGGGGAATATTAATCACAAAAAATTTATGTACACATTGTTAGATTTCCATTGTAACATCTTAGTATATTGCCATGGATACTCTTATCTCTTTATGTATCTTCAGTTTCACATAAATCAACGGCAGACATTGTATGTCGTCATTTAGTTGAAGCTACATTCTAAAAATGTAGTGTGTATTGTTATGTTTTTGCATAAATCTACATATTTTAAGGGTCTCTATATAATTGTGTTTTGTGAATGTAATCGTGTGAAATAAACTAGAATGATGCATTATGGGAATGAGTTCTGCTGTGTATCCTTTTTTATTATGATGTGCGTCCTCTAAAACCAAGGTAATGTTCATTTGGTATATCAATCATCTCAGTCTCCGTAGCAACCACATCTCTATAAGTATCAGCTCAAACTTCACTTATTTTATTTAAAATAGAAACAAAAGATACTTTTTTTAATGAAATTAATCAAACATTTTTGACTTGTGAAGTATTAGTTGATACTGTTGTCAGATTAGTCTCTGCCAGACTGTATTCTACTCTGATTCATTACTCTTACATTATTTATTCATTCATTGTAAATTTACAAAATACATGTAAGGAAGTGTCATCTGGTATATCCTGGTGAGGGAATGCTGGGAAGGGATATGTACAACTCTTGAGAAGGGGGGGGGGGCTTCATGTTCATGTCATATACGATGTCCTTGTATTTAATAAAGCATGATCCATTACCATGTTAAATGCATAATCATTAAATATAGCAATGTTGTCATAGTAACCAGTAAATGTCATATGATTACTTACATTTGTCATTGGAACATCAGACTTCTCTATAATATTCATAATAATAATAATAATAATAAGACAAGTACTTGTATCATTGTCAAATTATATCCTATAAATTCACCTCATCACACTTGTTAATGTGTAACCTGTCGATAACACATTTTTGTTTTCTTTGCAGTCGACCGGATACATCATTCATGTGGTTCCTGAATCCGTTGAAGTCCTTAAAGTACATTATCTGTTATCGTTTTAAATGGCTCATCATTAAAGTCATCATACTTGCTTTGATAATAGCGTTAATAGTGCTCTTTCTCTACTCTATGCCAGGATACACCGTCAAGAAAATGTTTGGTGCCTGAGTTATGTGCAATTTCTCAAATTTACTTACTTTGTTTTTTGTTCAAATGAAACTCACAGTACAATTCTCTTAATTGTTCCAAATTAGCTAATGTTTCACTTATCTCATTTACATAATTGATTGCATTTAGAATATCTAATGAGCCTTTATAGTGGCCAATATCAAGTGTGGCCAAGATTGAGTTGTCTTTCCTGGCTCAAAGTCATTTACAAGTCTTACTTATTTATGTCTCAGTTCTTAGATAATCCTTGAATTATGTTGTGTATGTACATTTTGTAGGTTTGGTTGAAATGTACTATTTAGATATAATAATTATTGTATTATTTATTAACAATATTCATTTTGAATAACGAATATTATACCGGTATATGCAGTAAATCCAAAAAACTCCTATTTCTGATTTAATATTGAAAAGAACATTAAAGCTAACACAAAACCTGGCACTATTTAGTATTGTTTATGCTGTACATGCATATTATAATATTGAAATTGAACAACCTATTCATTAGCAATGGAGAATTAGGAAATGTAAACATAATGCAAATTTTGATACTTAGAGCATTTATACTGCTTCTCTACTTTACAATAATATTTACAATTAGATTTAAATATATGCAAACATTTGTTTACTTGTTATGTATATAATAGTGGTGACAAATTGTGTATATTGAATGTAATATTCAAAGTGGGTTTACCGTCTTATGGTTCCCATGACAACCATGTTATGAGATACTGCTCTGCAAAAGTATGGTGAATTTGTGGGAGATCAAAAATGCATATATTATATAAACCTAGAATTATCTTTTTCTTCCACAGTCTTTGATTTAAAATTACATCAATCTTGGACAATCTGCCCAGACTAATTAGATAGCATGAATGACTTTTATGACAGCTTCAATTTTAATCTAAAAAATATAAGAACTCATTCACAATAATAAGAATAATAAGATAATAAAATGATGGTTTATGGGATATACATGAAGATTCAACATTTGAAATCATGAACAATGCAAGATTCTACTAAATCACAAAACAAACATTTCTGGAAATACTGAATGCCAATAAGTGAGTCTGTAAGAACTAATTATAGTTTTAATCTTAAGATGTTTTGATATTTGCACAGTACGTATTATGTGGGTTCTATCGAACCTTTCCAAGTAATCACTGTTTTGTGTTATGGAAATCGGTTGATGCGCAAATGCAATAGAATATACATTGCATATCACCATGGAGACCAAAGTTGTATACCAACCCTGTGAAAGTTTTGTTTTTTGTTAAACAATGTATACAGGGTAGACTAATAACCAGTGAAATGAGGAATAACCATCTTTTAATAGCCATAGTATACATAGTATATATGAAAAATATGATCAGATGTAAAAAAACTTGAAAATTTTTTGTACATTTCATATTTTCATGCAGAAATGATATTCAGATAATTATAGATGTAAATTACAATATAATATTTAAAAAAAAAATTGTCATTATGGCAATACAGTATTGGACAGAGCTGACAATTCATAGTTAATGTGAATTAATTATTGTATGTTTGTGCTATTATGTACTGAGTGTATTATGGTATAGTGTTTTAAGATCTTTGATGTGGTTTTAAAAATTACAATTTATTATAAAATAACATTCTTAAGAGATAAGCAGATTGAATATCAGTTTAATAATCTATGCATGTCAGGTCAGCCAGGTCATAGGTCGGTCATGTCATAGGTCATACTCCTGTACTGCCAACTTGAGGTAGATTGCTATGGTAATTGAAAATAATGTATAAAAAATAAATATCAGTTTAATAAATCTATGCATGTCGGGTCAGCCTGGTCATGTCATAGGTCAGTCATGTCATAGGTCATACTTCTGTACTGCCAACTTAATGTAGATTGCTATGGTAATTGAAAATAATGTATAAAAAATAAATATCAGTTTATTAATCTATGCATGTCATGTCAGCCAAGTCATTGGTCGGTCATGTCATGTCATAAGTCATACTCCTGTACTGCCAACTAGAGGTAGATTGCTATGGTAATTGAAAATTTTGTATAAATCCATGCATGTCATAGGTCAGCCAGGTCATAGGTCAGTCATGTCATAGGTCACACTCCTGTACTGCCAACTTGATGTAGATTGCTTTGGTAATTGAAAATAATGTATAAAAAATAAATATCAGTTTAATAAATCTATGCATGTCAGGGCAGCCAAGTCATAGGCCGGTCATGTCATAGGTCATACATTTGTACTTCTGTACTGCCAACTTAATGTAGATTGCTATGGTAATTGAAAATAATGTATAAAAAATAAATATCAGTTTATTAATCTATGCATGTCAGGTCAGCCTGGTCATGTCAGGTCAGTCATGTCATAGGTCACACTCCTGTACTGCCAACTTGAGGTAGATTGATATGACTTGGTAATCCTGAAACAATTTATTGAAAATTAAGTATAAATCTAAATCTTAATAACGATAGGATTAACTCATTCTTTCTGATCTATGCAAATTCTGGTATTAGTGTTTGTCATTCCATAGCCCTTCCACAGGTCAGATTATTGTAATTAGATCTATAATTGTTTTCCTAGTACTTGTTACAAAACAGAGCTACTTCCTTTATGACAAGTCGATTAAAGCAATCACCAGTATTTCAACTAATGGTTTTTTTCTGTATATATATTTTAGCAGTTTTGTAAAAATGTAGTTATTAATAGTTTTTTTTTTATTTACTTAATGCCTAGTTGATTGTACTAAATTCTATGTATAGTGTACTTACTCTATTGGTTGTGCAATATATGGTAAATAAATCAAAATATACAATTTGTCTCTGAGTATATCATTCCAAGATCTTCTAGCCCCCCCCAACATGTTTGACCTCTCCCCTTTGTATGATAAATTTGAACTTAAACTCGCTACTGTTTAACCAATTTACAAGAAAGGTTCTCCCTATTTAGTAAGCAACTATAGACCAATTTCTATATTGCCAATCATCAGGAAAATTATTGAAAAAACTATTAACAAGCAATTATTTTTTTTTTCTTGACAAACATAAAATCATTACCAAATATCAGTATGGCTTCCGAAAAAAATATAGTACTAAGCTCGCACTAATTGACCTTATCTTTGACCTTGTTAGAACAATTGACGACGGCAACATAGTTTTTGGTGTATTTCTCGATCTAACTAATGCCTTTGATACAATCAATCATGAAATCTTACTACTCCAAGTTACTCAATTATGGCATCCGGGGTACTCCTCTAAATTGGTTTAAAGATTATCTATCTAACCGTAGACAATATGTTCATGTAGATGGTTATCATTCCTCGACCCTTCCTATCAATTATGGAGTTCCTCAAGGATCTGTCTTAGGTCCTATACTTTTTCTTTTATATATAAATGATATTTCTAAATTCTCTCCTTTCTTCCAATTTAAATTATTTGCTGACGACTCCAACTTGTTTCACACACTAACATCACATTCCATTCCTGTACCAGATATAGAGTACAATCTGTCTTTGGTTAACAAATGGTGTAATGATAACAAATTAACTGTCAACTCAAATAAAACTAGTTACTTGTTCTTTTCCTCGTCACATAAACGTGTAAATCATAACAATTTTATATGTATTGTACTTTATTACTAACATTTTATTGCTGTTCAACCAATGGAAATTATTTCTAAGGATGCAATAAATTCATTATTATTATTATTATTATTAACAATCAGCTTATCCATATGAATGATACCATTCTAAACAAAGTTGACGAAACAACGTATCTTGGCGTTGTTCTGGATAAATACCTCACTTGGGAACCACATGTTAAGCATGTTGTTAACAAAATATCATCGAATTAATCAGCAAGCTTCGCCACTATCTTCCAAAATTTGTGCTCATTGTATTGTATAATGCCCTTATTCTTCCGCATCTCTCATATGGCCTTGAAGTCTGGGGAAATACATTTCCCTCAACAATTACTCCAATTTATAAACAACAGAAGAGATTAACACGCATTATTCTATTCAAAGACCAATATACTCACAGCAAACCTCTGTTCTATTTATTAGGAATTCTTGATATTAATGATTTATTCAAATATCAGCTATGCACTTTTATTCATGACCTTCGGCATCAAAAATTCCCTCGTAATCTTTTAGACTATTTTTCGTTTCATTCCCACAACTATACCACTCGATCTGTAACAAATTCTGACTTTTCCCTTCCCAAAAAGAGAACAAATAAAGGTCTATATTAAATTGATTATAATGGTTCAAAACTATGGAATGCTCGACCCAGTCATTTGAAACTCATTAACAGCCAGGCAAGGTTCAAAAAAGAACTCAAAATGTATTTGTTTTCACTATAAGTTTGCAATTTTTGGTTGGTTAAATGATTGATTAATTGGTTAGTGATTGGTTGATCAAATTGTTATTTAGTTGGTTGGTTGATTGGCATATTGGGTAATTGATTGGTTGATTGATTAAATGGTTGGTTGATTAGCTGCTTAATTAGTTGATTGATTGGTTGGGTGGTTGGTTACTTGGTTGTTTGATTAATTAATTAATTGGTTGGATGGTTAATTGGTTGATTGATTGGATAATTGTTTGACTGGTTAATAAGTTGGTTGGTTGATTGGTTAGTTAGTTGGTTAATTGGTTGGGTGGTTAAATGCTTGATTGGTTAATTGATTAGTTTATTTATTTATTTATTTATTTTGGTGTGGTCCATGGAAATAGTCCTTATGGACTAGTCCAGTCCATGGCTCAGACTGTCAACTAGAAATTGACAATGTACTAGTAAAGGAAATTGATTAATTAATTATTTCCTTATTTATTTACTCTGTATTTCTATGTTTAGTTCTATGTATTATTTATTTACTGTTATAACTAGTCTTTCTAATATTTTTTGTAATAATCAATTGTGTTAGGTGAATACTACACCCTTGTATTTTTTTCCCATTGAAATAACTGTATACAGGGGAACAGACTTGTCTAGCATTATGATTGCTATCTTCTGTTACCCTAGCCATGGATCAGTTGCTCATTTTATTTATTTTAATTTTTAATATTTATTATTTCGCAATGTACTCTCTCTCTCTTGTTGATGTTTTTAATTCTTTGTACTACCTGTAATCTATGGCAAATAAATAAATAAATACAATAAAAATAAATACAACTCCCCACAAATAGTTGACCTCTACCCATCCATGAGCCCCCCAAATTGTTTGACACCCCCTCCATGATTGATATGAGACCCCCCACCAAATGTTTCACCTCTCTGTTACAGCTCCCTAGGAACCCCTCACCCATAACCTAACATAAAGTGCCCTCATTTCAATTGTATATGCCCCTCTCCAGGACACATTTATCTGGAAAGGCATACAATTTGGGGGTGTGCTAGAGTTCAGGTTTGGAGGTGGGCTTAAGGGACCTTTTCCAACCTCCCTGCTGCTTTATTATGAGGCTTATCTAAAACTCTGTCATTTTAGTTCCTATCTTTTTATAATGGTTACTAGTCAATTTGTACATTTTAAAAAACACCTAAGGTATGGAATATCAGCTGTCTTATCATATACAGCTATGGTATTCATTCGGTAAGTCAAAGTTCATTAAGAAAGCATTTTAATGAAATTTGACACAATTGTGTTTGTGATAATTTCCAGAAATTATTTTATTTTGGTATAAATTAAATATTTATTTCATAAATTATTACCTTATTTGCATAATCACTGGTAAATTTATAGATTTATTCATTACAAGTACATGTATAATTTTACAGGGATTGTTAACCAAGTTTTGTTGCATTTGAGCAATGTTCTCCCCTAAAGGTTTTGAGTGCATGGTACTAATCTGGTTACTCACAACACCAGTTTATTATTATCTTGGCTACACTTAAATTTTTACTGACAGGATAACAGCTCCTTAATCATCAGTGCGTACAAACACCAACTTATAATTATTTATACAATTTATTTAGTCATAAAAGTACAAAGGATTTCACCAAATTTACAAGTCACACTCTGGTGAATATGGTTATCACTGATTATGTTTTCATACTGTATACTTTGAGTTGAACATGTTAGTACGGCGAACAAAAAAAGCTAATTTTTATTTGAAGAAAATATCTGTGGACGGTATATGAAGTAGATATTTTAAATCAATTAATATAAAGCAAGTTCAGTAAGAGATAACAATATTAGTTGCTGATACTAAGACAACATACAATTGTTATTTAACTTTTGGCCTCTGATAGCGAGCCTATTACGGTTTCTGCTTCACCATCCTTAGTAATCTCAGACAACTCGGTAACTGATCTCTCTTTTGTTGCTGACTCGTCTGACAGTTTAGCTTCCAATGCTGCCTCTTTCCTTTCTTCTTCTTCTCTTAACTTCTGGGCTTCTAAGGCAGCAGTCTAGAACGCAACACACCAATATATTACAATGAAAACCCACATAATGCAGACAACACACACAATGCAGACAACACAATCAATAATTCACATTATTTTTTCACTGTTAATCACTGTTTATGTGAAAAGTGAAATAAACCTAAATAATAAGGGCATCATTACAAAGTGGTATGACATTGAAAATGAAACTAACCATTTTCTCAGCTCTTATTTCTAACTTTTTCTCTTTAATTCTCTCCATGTGTTCAAATGCTGGGAACAATTTCCGCATAAAAAAAATGTGAATCTGGTGCGTCCAAAAGTTGAACTCTCGTACGCTTTCATCCATTTCTTCATCTTCTAATTCCTCTGTAAATAATAATAATAATAATAAATTTATTGCATCCTTAGAAAATACCGTATAATCTAAAATTTAGGCATCATTTTTAGCTCCGCTGTGTCGACTTTGTTGACACAGCGGAGCTGTTCATGTTACTGATTGTCCGTCGTCGTCAACTTTACAATTTCAACTTCTTTTTCAAAACTGAAAGAAAGAATGTTTTCAAAGTTGATATGCAAGTACCTTGGATGGTTCTTTCTCAGATTTGTTCATTTCATTGTAAAATCTCAAATTCTCTATTTTTGGTGAATATTTTTGGTAAAAAGTGATATTTTGACTTCTTGTTAAAAACTGCAAATCCAATTGCTTTGATATGACATAAGATTTGTTATTGGAACCACTGCAAATTTTTTAGTTGGCTTTATAAAAGTGCTGTTCTTGTCGGTATATATGAAGTCATATCCTGCAAAATCTTAAACAAAATGGGGCGTCCACACAGTAAATTGCATTCAAATTCACATTCAAATTGGCCTTGAATTACTTTTACTATGAGCAAACCAAAAGATGCATGTGTTATTACCTTCGTCTATTTCTATGTCTGTCTGTCCACCCATAGATAACATAGACTGTAATAGTGGCTGGTGTTCTGATGAATGAGTAGACTGACCACCTTTAATATCAACACTCGCTTCTGAAATACAAGTCAAAGGTCAAATCAGATCACACATGAACACTAGTAAATATAAGTATCACACCTCTATACAGCTATCAGATACAAGATTAAAAATTGAAAACTTGTATAAAATAGTTTTTTGTACAACTACAGATTTGGTATAAGTACTTTATCAACCCTGCCCATTCTTGGACCTAACCACCCCTAGTCATATATGGTTCCTTCCATCACTAGAGCACAAACTTGATCTTCAATGAACAATAACTGATATGATAAAAACATAGAGAAAGAAAAGTGTACATACCTGACTTGGCTGCAATTTTATCATGTGCACTGCCTGGATGGATATCTGTATGTACACTAGGTACTGCAGAACCATGCTGTAAACAACAATTATACTATTACATTACCATACTTGCAATTCTGTGTTCTGTGTTGTCTGTATCTGCATTGTATGTGTGTTGTCTGCTTTGTGTGTTGCCTTCAGTGATGTGGTACTACAACATTTTCTGAATGTGATTTAAACAAATTCTAAACAAGAGAACTGGTGATGGTTGTAGAACCATAACTGCCTCAGCTCAAAGATTGTTATGTAATACAGGGGAATGTGAAGGGAAATGTATTGTAATGTTACCTCTGTATAATTTACAATATATCTGCATTAACCTTCACTATTAAGGACAATATGGGAGTAGAATCAAGGCTACACAAATTTTGCGAAATAGTAGTTTATAATAGTTAGAATTACCAGACATTGTGGGAAATAAAGAAGTGGCCTATTAGCCCATGAAACATACTCGCACATATGTGTGGGGCAAAGCTGTCATGTACACAATCATAATAACTGGAAATGGTTTCACAACAGAAAAAAAGTGTTAATGCTGTAAATAATTATGAACAATAAAAACTGAAATTTAGAAAAACTATGAACAAAAAATAATGAAAGTCTGTGTTTGTCTGTACAGTTTCCTGGAAATTATTAACCGAACCATAACATTTATAGACAAGCAGCCTGTCGGCTGAGATAGCTCCGCTGTTAGCAATGCACATTTCAATTAAAGAACTGAAGATATTAGAAAATGAACAATATGTGTAGTATCAAAGCAAAGGACCTTGCTGTTTTCAACAAGAATTCAAAAATATCACTTTTCAACAAAAATAATCATCAAAATTAAGTAATTGAAGATATCACCACGAAAATAACAAGGTCCACATGTAATACCTATATATGTAATATAAAAGCAATCAGATTTGCCGTTTTTAACAAGAAGTCGAAAATATCACTTTTTACCAAAAATGACAAAAATATTCACCAAAATTAAAGATATCATTACAAAATGAACAAATCTGAGAGAGGTCCACATGTAGTACCTATATATGTACCGGTAATATAAAAGCAATTGGACTTGCGGTTTTCAACAAGAAGTTGAAAATATCACTTTTTACCAAAAATGACAAAAATATTCACCAAAATTAGAGAATTGAAGATATCATTACAAAATGAACAAATCTGAGAGAGGTCCACATGTAGTACCTATATATGTTTTATCAAAGCAATTGAACTTGCGGTTTTTAACAAGAAGTCGAAAATATCACTTTTTACTAAAAATGACAAAAATATTCACCAAAATTAGAGAACTAAAGATATCATTACAAAATGAACAAATCTGAGAGAGTTCCACACGTAGTACCTATATATGTAATATCAAAACAATTGGGCTTGCGGTTTTTAACAAGAAGTCGAAAATATCACTTTTTACTAAAAATGACAAAAATATTCACCAAAATTAGAGAATTAAAGATATCATTACAAAATGAACAAATCTGAGAGAGGTCTACCCAAGGTACATATACACCAAGTATCAAAGCATTCAGGCTTGTAGTTTTCAAGAAGAAGTCGGAAAAGTAAAACATTGACGCCGGACAATCACTCATATGATGAGCTCCGCTCGACAAAGTCGACAGCGGAGCTAAAAAATAGAAAAACAAGCAGCCTATCGGCTGAGATAGCTCCGCTGTTAGCAAGGCACATTTCAATTAAAGAACTGAAGACATCATTAGAAAATGAACAATATGAATAGTATCAAAGCAATCGGACTTACAGTTTTTAACAAGAAGTCGAAAATATCACTTTTTACCAAAAATTACAAAAATATTCACCAAAATAAATTAATTAGAGAATTGAAGATATCATCACAAAATGAACAAATCTGAGAGAGGTCCACATGTAGTACCTATATATGTAATATCAAAGCAATCGGACTTACAGTTTTCAACAAGAAGTCGAAAATATCACTTTTTACCAAAAATTACAAAAATATTCACCAAAATAAATTAATTAGAGAATTGAAGATATCATCACAAAACGAACAAATCTGAGAGAGGTCCACATGTAGTACCTATATATGTAATATCAAAGCAATCGGACTTACAGTTTTCAACAAGAAGTCGAAAATATCACTTTTACCAAAAATGACAAAAATATTCACCAAAATTAGAGAATTGAAGATATCATTACAAAATGAACAAATCTGAGAGAGGTCCACATGTAGTACCTATATATGTAATATCAAAGCATTTGCACTTGCGGTTTTTAACAAGAAGTCGAAAATATCAGTTTTTACCAAAAATGACAAAAATATTCACCAAAATTAGAGAATTGAAGATATCATCACGAAATGAACAAATCTGAGAGAGGTCCACATGTAGTACCTATATATGTAGTATCAAAGCAATTGGACTTGCGGTTTTTAACAGGAAGTCGAAAATATCAGTTTTTACCAAAAATGACAAAAATATTCACCAAAATTAAAGAATTAAAGATATCATTACAAAATTAACAAATCTGAGAGAGGTCCACATGTAGTACCTATAGATGTAATATCAAAGCAATTGCACTTGCGGTTTTTAACAAGAAGTCAAAAATATCAGTTTTGACCAAAAATGACAAAAATATTCACCAAAATTAGAGAATTAAAGATATCAACATGAAATGAACAAACCTAAGAGAGGTCTACCCAAGGTACATATACACCAAGTATCAAAGCATTTAGGCTTGTAGTTTTCAAGAAGAAGTCGAAAAAGTAAAACATTGACACGGACGACGACGGACGACGACGACGGACAATCACTCATATGATAAGCTCCGCTCGACAAAGTCGACAGCGGAGCTAAAAACACAGTGCTGAGATTCACTTCGAGTATATCAGAAATATCATCTTACAATTGCATACGAGTCGTCAACACGTACAGTTTGGTGACATAATTCAAATTTTGTATAGTTCAATATGCATACAACCACCCATATACTAGTACATTTTGACAATAAACCCCTCTTTCACATTGTGCAAATACAAACAAGACATTAAACCTTCCTGATAGTAACATGTAAGCGTTGTATAAACCTGAATGAAAAGTCAAATGTTTACGAAAGAATAAAAGGTTAAAAAAATTTAATAAATAAAATAAAATAAAATAAAATAAAATAAAAACATACAAAAAACTAAGCTAATACATTTACTGTAACAGAGAACGAAAATATTAAGACTAAATTATTATACAATAAAAAGATAGAAAAAATGCAAAACTTAACTGGAAAAGAAAATTGTCACTGGGGTTGCTGTCTTATTTCAAAACACTTCTTTAGGTACCTTGCTGAAGGGAGTGTTAGACCACTGTTGTTTAGCAAGACTATGAAAAGTGTCTTTGGTGACAATTTTTTTTTTTCAATTTCGAATAAGACATTTTTATCGGGGGTATAACTTTTGCATGATATCATTAGGTGATACTCATCTTCTACTTGGTTCTGAGTTTTACTTGGTTCTTGAGTCTCAGTTTTCAAGTTATGGTCACTGAGGCGGAATTATTTAAATTTTCACGCATCTCAATATTTTACAGGGTAACAAGGTAGGTTTCAAAAGCAAAATTGTTTTTTAATTCTCTGTATGTTCTAATGTATTTATATTTCATTTTATTTTGATTGATTGTCGTTTTGTAATTCACTTTTCCAAGTTGATATAAATGATGTTTGTATATTTTTATTAATTTGTCCTAATTGCCTTGCTGTTAGAATCTCATTGTTGTCAACCAGGTTAGACTGGCTGATGTTATTCAAAAGGGATTCTACCATTTACTAATTAAATATTAATATTAATAATTTACTATTAAACTCGAAAACATCGTAATGTTATTACTTCTACACCAGGTAACACCAATTAAAACCAACATCAATTTAGAATTACTGTGGCCAATGACATTAAACTTCCCTTTTCTAATAATCAAAACTACCCTGGATACCTTGGAGAAGTATGTCCATTGTTTCACAACAACGACTGTCCCAAGAGATTTTCGTCTTCTCATATTCCTCAAGATAAACGTCCCAGGGTTGTTACTAGAAGGAAATGTCCTTTGACAGCATTTCTTGAATTAATTCCCATTGCACAAAAGAGCAGCAAATACTGTTACTGAAGCACAGAATTGGCATGATTTTTTCCCCCCGGCCATTCACACAAACTGCAAATCAAGACTTTTACCGCATCCATAGTTGTTGACAGCCGATGGATGATGATGGATGTATTGTGACGTATTTTGACCCTGGATTCTGACCCTGCATTCCAGCTACATTTACCTCCCTTTCATACCCGTTCAATTTCCTTTCATTATTTCATCCAGATTCCATGATATTTAATATTTAAAATCTTTATTTCACAGTCACTTTAGTTTTCACTTTTCTAAAATTATCTTACTGATCAAAAGACTTTTCACTCCCATCATGCAATCTCCCATAGTACTTCCGCAGACACAGCGGCGATCGCCAGCATATCTACAAATAACCTCGCTCTCAGGAGCTGAGGAATAAGACAAAGAATATTGGAATATGTCTGTACAGATTTATGCATACTATAAATTCACTGCTAAATACTCACATCATGTTTAGAGGAGACATCAGTTGATAATTTATGAATTAAATCTACTGATGACATAGCCCTCATCTGTGGTGATACTGTTTCTGGTGATATATTCTGTCTCTGTGCTGGTGATACAGCTCCTGTTGTACCTTGTTCATCTGCATTCTCATCAAGTATCTATCAGAAACACACATTTGTATCTATTTCTAATTGTCTGTTTACCTTTTGTTTTGTTTAGTATACACTGTTTTTTAACAAATAAATAAAGGAATTTAATATTATTTACATTTGTTCTGTGTTTTTGTCAAATAGGTGACTTTCTATTCACTGAGAGAGCTGGCATAATGTACCAACTGTCTCCTTGCAAAAATTGAATAATTAGATTTTGAACTTTCTATTTTATAGTTTAATGTTGAATTGTTGAGTTTCAAAATATTTACTTCTGCAGAATTGCATAGCATATTTTATTAAATGTAGAAACACCAAGTAAACAGTTTTGCAGTTGTTGATTATCACACAAAATTTTTACAAATTTGTTTTGTACGTTTGATTTCACACAATGCTGGATCTCACAGAACAGAAAATTATAAGTCCATATTTTCATTGATAATTGAAACACGCTGAAACATTCAGATTTATTATAACTGTGGACAATATTTCAAGAAACATATTGGATATTGTTTTAGCTGGTGATATCAAATGGTTTTAAAGGTCCATTCAGATTACTTGGATTTTCATAGAAATATCAAAATGTAATAACACAGTTTTATTATTTATTATATATTTTATTATGATGCTATGAAATACTCACTCCACTAGCCCTGGATGCTGTAGCCTGTGTTGTTGTACTAAAGGAAGTTTGTACTTGTGACATGACAGTACTGGGTCTGGGTGTATTCGGATCTTTAACTAAATCCTCAGTTACATAAACAACTGAACAACCAATGAGAGCTTCAAAGAATTCCACAAAAGTCATCTGAAATGTAACAAATATAATTACCGATAAACATTAAATGATTGGATGATAGTTAAAGCTCCATGGTTATTGCGCAACGGGTGTTCATGTAAATGTATATTACATGTTTTGTAGCATGGACTTCATAACAAATATGACATCGAGTGATTACTGCAACATCTGATATAGCTACACTGTATGAGATGTATAATGTGAAAGAAATATTGAAACAATAGAACAATAAGAATAATATTCAGCAAAAATACCTAATGTACATACACATCAAATATCAATAAATTAAAAATAGCATTTTTAACCTAAAACTCACTAGAATTAGGTAAGTTTCAAAAAGTTTTTTAAGAAGAAGTTAGGAACACCGACGGACAATCAGCATTACAATACAATACAATACAATACAATACAATACAATACAATATAGTGCCCAAATAGCTTGAATTTCACTCGCTGATATGCAAATTATCTAATTTGCATAAATGTCCACCAAAAACTAAATAATTCTGGAAACTGCCCCAACACATCTATGCACCAAGTTTTATTAAAACATTAAATGGTTCTCAAGATATCACCAAAATAGCCTAAATATTGGTATGTAAATTAGGCAATTTGTGTAATTTTCCACCAAAATCAATCATGTCTATACACATTTAAATATGTTGAGTGATTATGTTTTCATTACAATCACAATAGACCAATCAAAGAAAACTTAGAACTCCCATGTGCTATGTGAGAATAAGGAACAGTTGACATTTGCAATAGTGGTTAGTTGAAATTCCATTTTTAACCAAAAATGACAAAAATATTTGCCAAAATTAGAGAATTAAGGATATGGTCATGGGATGAACAAATCTAGTAGATGTCAACACAAAGTACATACACACCAAGTATCAAATCATTCAGGCTACCTGTTTTGAAGAAGTCGAAAATAGAATTTTTGACCAAAAATGACCATTTTTAAAATATTCGCCAAAATTAGGAAATTGAAAATTTCCTTACCAAATTAACAAAACTGATAGAAAACTGAAAATTCTTCCATATTAAAAATTTGACAACCCAAGGCACATGCACTATCAATATCAGCACTGTAGACCACTTAGTGTCATAGTAGCATAGAAGAAATTTTAGAGTTTTGGGGGGCTAATTTGCATAATTTTTGGCAGATCGGCTTCTCATGAACAAATTACCATCTACACTCATCAAGGCATCCACACACCAAAAATCGAGTCAAACGGTTCGGTGGTTTTTGAGAAGAAGTCGTGCACAGACAGATAGACGACCGACAGACGCAGTACAGAAACCCATCCCATAGGCTCAGCGGACCTACAGTATATAATCCGTTGAGCCAAAAACAAAGAAAGTTACAAAATGCTTCTTTTCAAGTTTGCATTATCAATGTATTGGATTAGTGTTTTCAGTAAATGTTTATCTGATGCGTTGATGATTGTCTTGAATTTTTCTGTTTTGTCCATCTCATGTAAATTAGTAAATATTTTGTTAAATTCATCGTAAAGAGTCTTTCTTTCAGAAGAGTAAGCTTTACAAGATGTAATGAAGTGGATTTCATCCTCTAATACATAGCATGTTTTGCAATATGACAACATGATATCAACTCCAAGGACTATAATATATTAGAATTGTTTTTTTATCGCTTCCAAGAGACCATATGTACCATATTTTCTCTATTAAAAATGATTTTTCAATAGAAGCGTATATAAACCCAAAATCAATTTGTTGTATACTGAATCATTAAAATGTGGTTTTGCTTTGTAATGCACATAAGTGCATGCAGTGCTAATGGAGGAAATACGTTATTTTCATTTGCATCTTTTCTACACATCTCAAATTACCAACACAACCAGAAAAAGAGTTATCAGTTGACACATGATGTGGCATAATTCAGTACTTTTTCAGGTAGCAGTGACAGTAACTATGGAAACAGTCATTATAATTTAAATTGAGTTTGTTTACCTCAAGTTGAAGATTACAGTCAGTACCATCATAGACAGCAGGGTTGTCTGCAGCAAGTATTTCGAGAATCAGTTTTGGTGTCAGTCTCTCATTAATAAGTCTGTAGTCTTTCAACATAAACAGAAATTCCCTCATCTTTAGAGACGGCTCATAGGGGGGATACTGAAAGAAATGATGAGTGAAAAGTCTCACTTTAGGTAACCCACGGCAACAATAAAGCACAACATGTGATAAATATGAGAGCAGTGTTGTTGCTTTTTTAAAGAAACATAATAAGAGAGGTCACCCTGGATACCAGTATCATAATTTCAATCATTATTGTTAATAATAATTGTTATTGTTTCTTTAGGAATAACATTTCTATAAGTGTATAGCAATAAGTGTCTAATTTGAAAAGGAGACTATATTTATAAATATCTTTTAATAAATAAGGAAGGTATTTGTGTACAAGCAAACTTAATAAAAAGGCCTTACAGCAACTTTAAACAAAAAATCAAATACCGATAGATTTAGTTCATAGTTTGGGAAAATAAAATGCCCTAGAGGAGGCTGTTTATACCAGTCATATTCAGCAACAAAATTGTAAAAAAATGCAGACAGCAGCTTGAGTGCTAGTGTACATGATACTTACACATCTTGGTGTGCACAGAGATTGATAGATTTCCCAGCATGTATCCATATAACCCAAGGCATTAACAGCTCTCCTTGGATCATACAAGAATGTACCTTGTACATTACATGCATATGGAATGATATTATCCCGGATAGCCTTAGATAAACACCATGATAGAATACAACCATTACCACTGTCAAGTACAATGTATAGTCAGTTGATTACATAATATATTCTATTCTATTGGTATAAATCAGGGGATACACAAATATATATTATGGCTGACCCTATTTTTGCACCCATATCATCACATTAGCCTAGACCATACCAATATTTATAACTATACATTATGTTTAGAAAAGAATTGATATGCATATGGAACCCATATCCTAGTGCAAAATTAGAATAAAATTGGTTTGCATAAGTCTGAAAGCTAGCAAAAACACTTTCTTTTACTTAAAATGAAACATTTATCATACAAAACTATTGTTCAAAAATAACATTCAGCTTCATCACCAATGCTAATTGAGTTTAATGAACTGTCGTTAACACACACTTAATTTTCAGTTTTCAAACTTGAACAACTAATACTATCAAGGTAGAGGAAGACAATCATAACTATGATTATAAATTAAAGTAAATATTGTTTTGGTTTTCACCTACTTGAGAAATGTTCATCTGATGTAGTTGCTGTGACAACATTTCTACTTACGTGTGTTCTTGGTTGTATAATTGCCATGACAACGTAATCACATGATTCAGGAATTCTCTCATTAACAATTTATCCAATGGTGAGTGTATTAATTCAACGGGAGATTCACCAAATGCTGAAATGAACAACCCTCAGGGTTAACAACTAAGCAGGTGGGTGTATAGTAAAAGCCAGGTCACAGTATAGTATATATTATGTGATTAATGTATCAACTGCTGACACTGTTACACCATCCATATTAGTTATCCATTGAGGCTTTCAGCAGGATAGGACCATGGAAGGTACTAACGGAAGGAGCCACAATGCCCCTCAAGTGGACACTTAGCCTCTTAAGTGGCTTATTTCCTTTTGTTTCAACCCAAGTTAATCCTGATAAGGACATTGTCTAGCTCATCTTTGATGTCAATGATAGTTTGCGATTGTTTACACAAGTAACGAGTTAGAGGGATATGATATAACCTCGCCAACTTTTAACGTGACCATAAAATATATGCGCATTATGAAACTACGGTCATCACACATGCGCACTCAGTTTGTTTAGGTGTGAAAATTCAAAATACGCATTTCACAACTGGAAATTCAACAGATGAACGTTAATCCTGAACCTCCCAAATGTGCTTCAATTGTCATGTCAGAAAAAAAAATATGTGTTACCCTTTTTTAGCCAACTGTGTTTCAGTGCTCTTTTCTATGCTAGGGTATAAGCCCCAGATGTTTTTCACTGTGTCTGAAAAATGTGAAACTTGATCTGGCCTGGTATCACATATCAGGTCGGCCTTGAGTACTACTGCTAGTGCTGTGAAGAGCTATAAATAGGCAGTTAAATCTACAGTGGCATACTTCACATCGTCTTCAAAAAGTGGGAAAATCGGCAGAATTTTTGCAGTCCTTTACATGGTTTTCAGTAATTTTGCAGGCACAATAGGACTCAATTGCACTATGGATAAGAACAGTAAGTAACAGTTGGCTATATCAGTGGAAATACTAGGAAATAATTGGCCAGTGTTTTGAACACATTAGAACACAATTGGCCTGCCTTGCATGCACATTGAGAAACAACTGCACTATGGATACGGATGGAAGGCAACACATTAGAACACAATTGGCAGTATATGTATACACACAAGTATACAACTGGCCTGATTTGAAGGTACATTGAAACACAATTGGCACTATGGATAAAAACAGTGAGTAGCAACTAGACATTGTACTGGGCCCACTGAGGTACAATTGGGTAGTGTTTTAAACAAATATAGATGTAACTGGCAATGCTTCTAACTATTCATGACATAGTTAGCCTGGGCTAATAGGAACATTTAGTCACAATTGGCTGTGTTTCTGATGCATGGGGAAATAACTGGCATGTAGTTAAAGTATATTGAATCCCATATGGTTGATGTATTTTTGATACACAAAATTGACCTTGGGCTAAATACTTTATACTTACAAGTTTTTCTCTTTTTTTGCATAAGTGTGTGAGGAGCTGGAAATGTCACTTAGAGAGGTGGCTGCCTTGCAACTCAGCAATGAGGAGTCACGTATAATGAATTCTGGTGGCAGGACAAGGAGAGGCAGCAGGTTACAATTTACAGATAGAACCACCCCTTCTAGTGGTGAATCTACACCTTGTGAACCACCAGAAGAAATGCCAGTGGTTCGCAATCCTGAACATGCCAGTGAACCCCCGCAGGACATGGCAATGGATGTCAGTGACAGTGACCCACTGCAAGACAGGGTACATTTAAGATATACAGATAGTGGTAGAGCCACTCCTTTTAGTGGTACATCTACACCACAGGAAATTGAACCATTGCAGGACATGGCAGTAGTTGGCAGTGAACCACCACAGGACATGGCAGTAGTTGGCAATGAACCACTACAGGACATGGCAGTAGTTGGCACTAGTGAAGGTGGCAGTGAACCACCCCAGGACATGGCAGTAGTTGACACGAGTGAAGGTGGCAGTGAACCACCTCAGGACATGGCAGTAATTGGCATTAGTGAAGGTGGCACTGGCAGTGAACCACCCCAGGACATGGCAGTAGTTGGCAATGAACCACCGCAAGACATGGCAGTAGTTGACACGAGTGAAGGTAACAGTGAACCACCCCAGTACGTGGCAGTAGTTGGCACTAGTGAAGGTGGCAATGAACCACCACAGGACATGGCAGTAATTGGCAATGAACCACCACAGGACATGGCAGTAGTTAGCAATGAACCACCACAGGACATGGCAGTAGTTGGCAATGAACCACTACAGGACATGGCAGTAGTTGGCAATGAACCACCACAGGACATGGCCAGTATTGGGGAAGATGAGAGAAGCAATGAACAGACCAATGATGAGAGACATGATAGGGTGATTGCCGTCAGTGAAGAAAATGACCTGTCAGATGATTGCCTGGAGTCAGGGGAAGATATGGAAGTCAGTAGTGACCATTGTTTCCCCTCATCTTCTGGGGAAGATGTAGTGTCAGATGAAGACCCGCATGAAGGGCTTACCTTGAGATCACGTAGGAGAATAAGACAAAATGTAAATGTCAGAAGAATTGAAGACACATGGAAAAGAGGCCACAGGTATGAGGAGCCAACTGAATACATGCACCTTGGTTCTGATGACAGTTCTGAAAGTGAGGATGATGAAGGGTGGTCATCACACCTGAAACGTCACACTGGTTCAATGGAATTTACAGGTGACCCACCTGGCCCCAATGTTCCTTTGGATGAGAATGCAAGTGTCCTGGAAGCATTTCATACCATTTTTCCTACATATCTGATTAAAAAACTGCGCCGTGAGACAAACAAATATGCTCAATGGAGCCAGCTCAGAAAACGCAAGAGAGATAAATTTTGGCATGAAGTCAAAGATGATGAAATTAGAGCATTTCTTGGAATCCTTATCTTGATGGGTGTTGATCCAAAGATGGAAATTGGGGACTACTGGTCTAACCAGACTGCTCTTAGGAATGAATTTATAGCAGGAACAATGAGTAGAAATCGATTTCAAAAAATACTTCAGTATTTTCACTGCAATGATGCTGACAAAGATCCAGCAAATATTAGTGATCCTGAGAGACGTAGAATTGAGAAAAGTCGGGAACCAATGTATAAAGTACTTCCAGTCCTAAACAAAATTATGGAGTCTTCCCAAAATTCTTATAATCTCCACCAAGAGATAGTAATAGATGAAGCTATCATAGGTTATAAGGGGAGTAAAGCAGGTATCCCAACCGTATTTATTCATAGCAAACCAAGATCCAAGGGATTTAAAGTTTATGTACTTGCAGATGCAGTCTCTAATTACATAAGCTGTATCAGATTCATGACAGTATCTGCCATTACTGATAGAAAAGGGGATAGAAAAACCCATGATCTGTGTGTTGATATGATCAGCCATGTACAAGGGTTCAATCATATTTTATATACAGACAGTTTTTACACTAGTCCTGACTTGGCAATGACTCTGCTAAACAATCATCACACATTCCTTATTGGCAGTACTCGGCCAACCAGGAAGGGAATGCCAACTTGTCTAAAGGCAAGTGATAAGAATCCTGACAGTAAAAGGATAAAACGGCTTGAGAGGGGTCAATTTGTCTCAAGACAGAAAGGAGACTTGGTTGTAGTCGTATGGAAAGACTCAAAATTATTCACTGCTCTGACAACATGCAAGGAAGGTTTCAGGACCAGGGGAGAGAGACTTGTAAGATATGTAAAAAACAAAGAATCGCATAAAAGAGTGACCTACACAGTGCCAGCACCTGAGGTTATAGAAAATTATAACCAGTTTATGGGTGGTGTAGACAGAGCAAACCAGTTGAGGGCATATTACACCTCACAACGCCAAACCCACAAGTGGTGGAAATATGTATTTTTCTATTTGTTGGACACTGCCTTGACCAACAGTTGGATAATTTATCAAACCATAACCAATGCCAATCTGACACACAAATCTTATCAATTAAAGATTGGTATAGCTCTGGTTGGTGGTTTCTCTTCACGTAAGAAAGAGCTTGTCACTGCACAGCCATCAATTGACAGCTACAAGGGGCACACACTGGTGCGTGAGGCAGGACGTGGACATTGTTGTAGGCTGTGTATCAAACTAAATAGAAAGACAAGGAGTGGAGGCTACCACCTGAGCAGCTACAAGTGCAACCGATGCAGTATTCACCTTTGCAGGGACTGCTTCCTGCCCTATCACCATATTTCTACAGGGAAGTCAACTGTGTACAAAGAGACCCAGTATAATGAAGAGGATCAGGCAGAAGCCAGACTAAGGTGGGATGGCAGAGATCCTAGAAATCAAGAAAGACCAAGAGTGGGAAGACCAAGAAGAAGACAGCTTAGAAATTAGTGCTGGAACTTTTTGTTAGGATGGGCCCAAGGGTGGTGGGTGGTGTTGGGTAGGGTGATATTTATGCAATTGTAAACTGACCATGTATGCTTTATTTTGCAGGACTAATGAATCAGTGCAGTGTGAATATTATATATATATACCTACTAATCAGTGTATTTTTAGGTAATTAGATATTTCTGAAAACCAGACCAAATAGGACTCAATAAATAATACTCCATGCCAGTTTTTTTAAATGCACAGAACAACGCCTCAGTTGTCAATAACTGTGTGTGTGTGCTGTCCAATTGTTCATGAATGTGCTCAGCAAGACACACCATAGATTACTATGTGTGCCTACAAGCCTATCCAATTGTTCATGACTGTGCCTCTGTACTATGTAATTGTACTTAGGTTGTCAGCAAGCCACTCCATATCAGTTGTTATCTGT
Source organism: Saccoglossus kowalevskii (assembly GCF_978046115.1). Taxonomy (NCBI): domain Eukaryota; kingdom Metazoa; phylum Hemichordata; class Enteropneusta; family Harrimaniidae; genus Saccoglossus; species Saccoglossus kowalevskii. The sequence continues at coordinate 1,261,641 of NC_140658.1, forward strand.
TGTGTACTTGTCCCAGTTATATTTGAGTAGGCAAGTGTAACCTGATCCAGTTGTGTATGAGTTTGTCAGTTAAAGTGGAAGTTAACGCAAAGTATCAGGGCTCTACCAAAACTATACACAATTGGCCAGAAAGGTCATACTCCCTTTGGGAGATAGAGAATTAATGTCACAGATTTTATTATTAGCAATTGGCAACGAGAACAAGATTTCGAGTGTGTACAACAAAAATTCCAAAGAACTCGTAAAAAATATTATCACAGATATTATCTTTTCTGGTGGTGTTTGCCGATGCCCGGTGGTCGATTTAGGTGTTAAACCCACACACTGACAATGGTACCATTGAATAATGCAATCGTTATTGTCACAGGCAATCATGGACTACGTCCCGTCATCATTACAAATACAAAACAAGCAGTCGGTCGGCTGAGATAGCTCTGCTGTTAGCAATGCACATTCCAATTATAGAACATAAAATATCATTAGAAAATGAACAATATGTATAGTATCAAAGCAATGGGCTGTTTTCAACAAGAATTCAAAAATATCACTTTTCACCAACAATGATAAAAATAATCACCAAATTTAGAGAATTAAAGATATCATTACAAATTGAACAAATCTGAAAGAGGTCCACATGTAGTACCTACCGGGGGTATATATGTAATATCAAAGCAATTGGACTTGCAGTTTTTAACAAGAAGTCAAAAATATCACTTTTACCAAAATTAACAAAAAATTCCCCAAATTTAGAGAATTAAAGATATCATCACGAAATGAACAAATCTCAGATAGGTAAACATGTAGTACCTATATATGTAATATCAAAGTAAGTGGACTTGCGGTATTTAACAAGAAGTCAAAAATATCACTTTTTACCAAAAATGACAAAAATATTCACTAAAATTAGAGAATTAAAGATATCAACATGAAATGAACAAACCTAATTGAGGTCTACCCAAGGTACATATACACCAAGTATTAAAGCATTCAGGCTTGTAGTTTTCTAGAAGAAGTCGAAAAAGTAAAACATTGACACGAACGACGACGACGACAGACAATCACTCATATGATAAGCTCGACAAAGTCGACAGCGGAGCTAAAAAATTCACGATAGTTCATCAGTTCTTATTCAATCAATGTTATATCTGCCAATTTTTCATTAAAATTCGCCAAAATCGCCGGAAACAACAACATTTCAACTAGACGTCATTTTCAACCTTGTATATGCGCAGTTCGTCTATTGCTACCAAAAATGCTCTGAATATTACCGCATACTCGAGATTAGCGTAACCCATTGTAAGAAGGTGCCAAGAGCTAACAAGAACCAATGTTGTGAACAAACATTGACAAAGATCATAGGGTAAAGCTAAAACAATAGCGTTGTGGCTTCTTCCGCTAGTACCTTCCATGATAGGAACACACACTAAACAATAATACATTTTTGAAGCACAAACCTAACAATCTGTCAATCTCAGCCAGTGTTATATCTTGGTGATGAAATTTACAATCTTTTAGAAATCTCCAGAACTGCAATCTGGTCATGATAAAAGTATTGTCTGGAGATGCATCGTGTCCGAGTCCAGCGTAGAAATTATACACTTTCTTCAGTGTTGTTATGTGTCTTAAAATAACAAACATCACCTGCAACAATCATGTAAAAGTCTTTAATCAAATATGCAATGTCAATTTCAATACAATTTAACAAAATTTCAAGACTTAATTTGATGGGACACTGCTAGTATAGTAAGCGAGCATTTCATTTTTTAAGAGTGCTATGTAGCATTTAGTAATAGAACTATGAGGTGACATTCTGGTGTAATAAAAAAAGTGAGAATGAGTGAAAAAAAAATTTTGTGTTAATGAATTTTTTTCCATATTTAGACAACCACTTTTAAGTTTTCCTGTCATTTAGAAAACAGCAATAAAAAAAGTGAGAATGAGTGAAAAAAAATTTTTGTGTTAATGAATTTTTTTCCATATTTAGACAACCACTTTTAAGTTTTCCTGTCATTTAGAAAACAGCAATAAATGATCGCCAAAACATAGAGCACAAACTTTTGCATTTCTGCTAGTTCATTAGAATAGTTTTTGACGTGTTCTGGATATAACCCTGATCGGCGTAAAACTGAAATAGTCCCAGTGTGGTCATTCTACTGACTGACCTAAGCAGGTGAATAGAGTTGTCCTCAAGGTGATTCAGAAATTTTTTTGATTTGGCATTTATTTAAGAAAATTTACAGAAAACTGCAAGTAACAAAGTGAAAATTAAGACAACATACTTGTTTCAACTCCTCTTCTCTATCTTCATCACTGAAGTCATCCAGTAAATGATCAATATCTAAAGTCAGACTTGGACCCAAAGTGTTACGACTTTCATTACTCAATACAGATCTATCATCACCTAGTACAAAAACATATTATCAAAGTTAGCTGACACACTACTTGTTTTCCTGTTTTTTTACTCTCAATTGGATGTATATAGTTTAATCAGTAATTCTTGCATTAGCAAATGTTTCCTGAGGTTAAATAAACTGATTGATTGATTGATTGATTGAAACATTTATTATGATCAATAGCATTCAAGTGATACTGACCTTGTAATGGTGCTGCTGATGTGTCTGGTGTTTTAGTTCGGATTTGACTGATATCCGGTGTACTCATTCCGTCCATGGTGAACTGTGGATATTCCACCATTCTATCCTGTATAAACATTCCTTCAAATACACGGCCATTTTTGAAAGTAAATGTTCCCTAGTAAACAAATGTTAAATAACCATCACATGTTGCCATTCATATTTTCCATGAATATGTAATGATAATGATGACTATTTGTTATACATATTTTTTTGACGTCTAGTATTTTTCAAACAAAGCAAATTAATGAGCATCTTGGCACAGTGAAGTTATGGTAAGCTGTTACGATCTAATGAAAACTGCTTTAATTTGCAAAAAAAACAATTTTTGTAAATCGCTGAGAATCGTAAAATTTAGTAGCAGTAACAATTTCTCTATAGTCATATGACACTCAGTTCTGTGAAACTTTGTCTACACAAATAGCATAAAATCGTCAATTCACAAAAATTCATAGCAGCAAAAAATAGACCGTTTTACTGTCGAGTCATTCATTCATACAAAAATTAGTCCTTGACAAATCTTCAAAATGAGAATAAAACAAAATGTTGGGAATGTTAGGTGGCTACTCACTCGTCCTTGTTTGAGATTACTATCCCACTCGCCTTCATACTTGGCACCATTAGCATAGTAAAATGTACCATAGCCGTGTCTCATTCCATGCACAAAGTCACCAATATACTGGTTACGTAAAGGATATTGAGAGCCAGGAACTCTCTTCAGATACCAAGTATGTTCACCGTGGCCATGCTACAATAAACATTGTTAGATTTGTAAAATGAGTTGGTAGATAAATTTTGTATAATTATGTATCTAGTTGTCACATCACTCATTTAAATTTCAGTCAAAATGAGGCAAATTAAGGGAATGATCATTAGAAATTCTGGGAGGGAAAAGATCTGATTAAAATTATATCTTATGCGAAGAAAGTTTTTTTTCCAATATTTACTTATTTACTTGTTTTATACTATTTTAGCATGAAATTTGTTTCTGAACAAAATTTAGTAATTACCATTTCTCTGAAAAACTAATAGCAAAAAAATTAAAAAATTTTTTTTTATTTTAATAAAATTGAGGAAGATGGTAGAACAGTTTTTGTTTTCCTATCAAATGTATATGGGGTAGGTTTTTTTCATTAGTTTATTTGTGTGCATAGTCTCCACCACCTAAATCTATCATCCCCCAGAATTTCTAGCGGTAAATTGAGAGAATAAGCATAGATGATTGCAAGATAATATGCATACCTGAATGCCATTTTGCCATTGTCCGGAATATGCCTGGTCTCTATCAATCCATCTCATTGTTCCTTGTCCATGTCTGTTGTTACTAGCCCAATCACCTTCATAGATGTTACCAGATCCATATCTTCTAACACCATAACCATGTCGTAAATTGTCTACCCAGTCACCTTCATAAAATGACAGGCCGTCTGTATCATACTTCATAATACCCTAATGATTACAAATATATTGGTTTTCACACATATCATCAATTTACAGGGTTTTTCCTAGTACAAAATATATGAAGAAGAAATGCCTAAAAAAGATGCAAAAATTGACATTTTCTGAACAATCTCCACAAAAAGTGATAAAGCATAATTTCCTAAAAAATTAATAGTAATCACCAGAATGTTCTAATATTTCTTGACAACCATAAGTATCTATCTTATAACCACATCATATTCAACCAAACCAAATTTTGAGATATGGAAAGAACTTATTACCATAGCAACCAATAGTAAATCGCTCAAAATCATCATTTTTCTGGGCTTTGTGCAAAAAAGTAATTTGGTGCCATATATTTTTATTTTGGTTTTGTGAACATATCATAGAATAAAATCATAGTGTAATCATCAAGGAAATCTGATCATTTGTTTTAAAGGTAAGCAACTAACCTCAACCATGGACTACAGGAATCATTTAGGTAAATACATATGCAAATATATACTTACTGTACCATTTCTTCTACCCATGTTCCACTGTCCAGTATATGAACATGGTGATTTCATAGATCGAAATGTACCATGTCCATGACGCAACCCATCACATACTTCACCTTCATATGTACTACCATCCGGCCATTTATATACACCTCTACCAGTTATATGGTTCATAGTAAGGTCACCCTGAAAACATAATTTAAATTATAATTACCAACAAAACACAGCATATGTATGGCCTACCAAACATTACTCAAATTAATCAATGAGAAATTTCCTATGTAGCTTTGAAACCTAAAAATTCATTTATTTTTATTTTTGGCAAATATTTATATATGTTTCTTAAAACGAATGACATAATGTGGGAACACATATAACTATTACTACTACAGTATGAGGTTATTGTAAAAAATACAACAAAGTATGGATGAAAACAGTATGGTGATACTGTAATATCTTAGTGCATACTTTGCGGTATTTTCTGGATAACCTTAATATTACACATCTGTTTTTGCTTTTAGTAATAATTTAGTATGATATAACAGAAATGGCAGTGAAAAAGTATTTGTATCTACGTCATCGTTTGTATTTAGTGATGTGAATCTAGTCACATGCTACATTATTTTTACATCAGATGAAAATAAAGGAAAGTGTTTGAATGTTATGCAAACATAATGTACATTTTCAAAATAACGAAGACATTCAATAAGTATTGTTGAACAGTATTGTTGAAGTATTGTTCAATAATTGCTGAACAAGTTTGTATGGTAATTTACGATGGATTAGTTATTGTTTTTGATGTGAGATGTATAATAATGTAATTTATTCAAACTCATATATGAATCTGAATCTAAGTCCTACTTTTGCATCGTAGTGAATAACAACATATTCACTGCAATATATATCATAGTTCAAATACACTAATAATAAACATACAATTTAATGCAACATTAATTATAAAGCCCATGTCATTTCTGATGACCAGTGTTGTGTGCAATCTATATTTTTCTAATTCTAGTCTATTTGTTCTGTATTTAATCTGGCAAAGAATGTGCATGCTCTCAATACAATAGCCGCTGTGCCATCAAGTACAATAAGGTGAGCCTACCTCGTAAGTGACACCATCACACCATGTATATTTTCCCTTACCATTCATCAAACCTTGTGAAAACTGACCCTGGATTAATAATTAGAAGAAGTAACACATTTGTTTGATAATGTATCTTAATAAAACAGTGAAGTATATGAAGTACCATAAAATAAAAACATTTTGGCAGAAAACGTAACAGTATTAATTTGATAAAATAATGCAGATTTAAATATATGCATTATAACAAGCCTTTTTAATTATCAGGTACATGTATTAGCGAATACGAATACTGCATATTTGTCTTATCCCCACAGTACAGGGGTTACATAGACAGGCATGTAGTAATGTTGTCATTCTAACTTATAAACTCCGATATTTCTGAATAATATCAAATTCGATTTGAACTCAAGATTGTAACAACAAATTACGCAGAAAAACAGTGGGAACCCACGGCGTTGTCAGACTACGCGTTATTTATATTCGGTTGTCGACTGCCCGCTCAACACAGCCATTGATCTTGCTATAACAACATGAGGCTTGAATTGTGCATTTTTCCACTTCGTCCATGCCCGGGGAATTCAGTACCCACCCCGGGTTTCAATAATCCATCCCTTATTATGTCTCGAGACAACACTAACCTTGTAGTCATGGCTTCCGTTGAAATATGCAACACCTTCTCCATCGTATAGACCTCTGACCTTCTCTCCCTCGTAACTAAAAGAAATGGAAGCGGTATATCACGTTGAAAAAAAGTTGACAAATAATGTAAACAATATCCGTGGCAGAAAAAAAAAAAACTCATTTAACTTACCATTCAACGATGAGCTCAGTCAGCGAGGGTTCGTCGTTAACCGGAGGTGTACATGGTGCAGACTCTCCTGTGGATTCATCTTGAGGAGTCGGTTCTTCCGGCGGTTTGTCTTCAGGTTTCTCCTCAACCTCTTCCTTAATTTCTTCCACATCCGGTGGTGGTTCTTCAACAACTTTCTCTTTCTTGGATCCCTTTTTATCCTTCCCCTTCGGTTTAGTTGCCATGTTGTGATGCTGTACCTAACTGTAAACAGATGCCTGATTTGCATATCAACCCACGAGCGCCCTCAAGCAATTTTAGTAGCGAATCGTCTGTCTTTATTTGTGTACGTAAATGAACGATTACACCAGGGAAATGCGACCACAACAACGATCTCAATAGTCGCAGTAACAATGACTGTTTTATTTTAATAATTTTAACTTATCCGCGGCATTTTAACTGATATGTATATCAGTCTAGATTTCAACCATGGCGCGGTACCAATTTGATTAAAATCAGATCTTTTGTGTGAAGTTTATGTATTATATTATAAATATACATGTATAAAATCCCCACAAAATATCTGATTTTAATCAACTTGGTAGCGATATACATTTTTTATTTGCACTCTCCGTTTGTACACACAATCTATTCAATAATGCAATAATCTAGCATAGAACCAATTAGTACATGAACTGGAAAAATTCTACAAGGTGTTGCGATCATACTTTAGAAGTTTGTCAATCTCAAGAAGAAAAAAACTTTCGGTACCCCAAGTAGCAATCGAATTAAAATCTGGTGTTTTGTACGGCGGGTATTTTATTTTATGTTTATTTTACTTTTACTATTTTTTAATTTTTTTATGTTTTTTGTTACGTACTTGTGATCGCAGCTAAGAAAACTTAAAAAAAAAACTAACAAATAAATAAAAGATCAAAATAAAATAAAATAAAATAATAATGCTCGTGCACATTTTGTCCTAGATGTGTTTTTTTTTCCCAATAAGATAAAAATGTTACGGGAGTGTATAAATGACAAAAGCCGGAATAAATTATTTGTTATTCGTTGATTCACTTCAATAATATTTCATTAAAAAACAATAAACAAGAGAATGTATGTAAGTTTGCTCATGCAATTGATATTACAGTATTTATTTTCCCAGTATTTTATTGGGTTGAAGATGCATAATAGCCACTCTTTGTAAGATATTGATAAAATCATTTCTTTCAACAGGCTCGGGCCCAATTACAGAGTCGGAAATTAGAGAAAGCACAACTCAAGCATACACGTGCATCGAGAGGAATATGTCCCACGCGGATACTACTACTTTTACAACAAGAACAACTGGGTATATTATCCGTGCACTGAGGATAAGATAGGGTATACCTTTAATGTGTGGCCACGAGGGACGAGGAGTAACCTACATTGAAGTTAACACTGGGAAGAAACACAATACGAGCATAAAACTGAGAATGAATATTAACAAGAAATGGAAAAAATAATTTCCTTTCAAGTTGATTGTTAGTTAGTTGAGATGTTGCCAATGGGTTTAGCATTGTGAGTGTCACCTTCTATATTTCTTGCATAATAACATGTCCCATTGTCTGTTTGTCAGAATACTCATCGCCCAGTCAATCTTTCCCAAGAATCTTCTACTTGTTTCACCTCCACACCGTCACCAGGCCCGGAGCCATCACTTTTGAATAGGGGCGTTCAAAAACAACAATACGTGTGAATTTTCAAAAAAAGAGCGGATTCTTTAGTATTTTAGAGCTCTGTTACAGACATTTTTATATTCTCGGTTTTAAAATTCAATTGGCTTACTTTGTGTTACGTTGTTCAGTTTTTTCACATATAGAATATAGAATAGGTTCCTGAGCCATCCCCCACCTACAGACAAACACACGCACACCCTAGATCTACTACGGCAAATTGTTGTCCACCAAAAAGACAAGATTGTACGTATCTTAGCATTATTGTCTAAGCATTTAAAGGTACAATTATTCATTTTAGTAGTAGTAGTAGTAGTAGTCAATTTATTATTATTGTATTATTATTATGTATTTCAGTACAGGGCCTCAGCCCATTGTACAAAATGTAATGGGTAGAAAAGTACATAACACGACGTTTTAAAACAATACAACATCCATAAAACGTGTGGCACTAGATTAATCTGGATTCATGTTGTCGTCGCTTATTAAAATATACAGAGCTAGTTGATAAATGGCATAGTATTATTGACAAAATATCAGCCCTTAGATCATTATAAAATGGACATATAAAAACAAAGTGGATTTCATTTTCTACATTCCAAAATTCAAACGTATTACAGTACTGCAAAACCTACAAATGTATTGATCTAACGGTATTTTTGTAATTATACTACTTTGATTTTTCCGTAAGTACTGGATAATTGTCAAATTGAAGCATGCCATTCTTGCCGACAATTTTTCGAGTAAATATCTTTAAGAAATTTGCAGTATCCTCAAGCCATGGGCATATTTGAACAGGAGATTTTTATGTGGGTTCCCAAGTAAATCTGCCAGTCTCGTCTATTCGTTTATGCATTATATAACATGTTTTGGGATTCCAGCTATTTTTAACCAATATGAGGTAACGCTTGAAATAAACACAGCATTATAATGGCAGCCTTCCACATTCATCCAACATCGCTACATTGTCTGTACAACTATTAACGCTAAGTAGATACCTGCAAATTTTTGTCTGTACCCTCTCCACAGGGAGCCCAGGAACTATAATCAACTGTAGTACGCAGTCTCTATGAGCGTGCGCGGGGGGGGGGGGGGGGGTATCGGCTGGTATCTAGTGCAAGAAATAGACAAGGGATGAAGGCTCCAGCCAGCTCACATTTTTTAAACTCTAAAAAACAGACGAACAAAATGAAAAATAAAATCTAAAAAAAAAAATACCAGGTTGAAGAATATTAGTTGCTCCTTCTAATTTCTAATGACCTACATTTTACCGATATCTGCAGAATAAATCAAGAAAACTACACAAATTAACTCCATTTAGAAATTCCTAACGGTTTGCCCGAACGCATGGTACAGTTGGAGGCGTGGCCTGTTCAGCATTTCGTCAACAACCAATCACAAGACCGGTTCAACATTTCTTGATTTTGATAGCTTCTCTTAATTTCATCAAAAGTGAAGCGTAATAGGCTCCTGTAATTGTGGTACCCTTTGCCAGGAAATCTGTCATCACTACTCCGTCCTGGTCCCAGAAGACTGTGAGCATGACCTTGCCAGCGGTGGGCTGCACCCTTGCCTTCTTTAGAGGTGGCGAGTCCAAGTGCTTCCATTGCATTGACTGGGCTTTGGTCTCTGGATCATAGTGATGGACCCAAGTTTCATCCTGTACATTCAGTCTTTAGAAAAACTTTGACTCATCTTTTTTTCACATCTCCAAATTCATCCTATTTGGCAAACAGTAATGCGTCGATCTACCAAAATGGCTGCCTCAACTTGACGGACAGATGCCTGGGAGCCGTTTAACCTTGCAGAGTCAACCTGGTGACTTGAGCAAAGCTCGTCAGGTGCCTGATCTTTTCAGGGTAGCTGACCTAGTGGGTTGCGTTTCAAAGACAGCCACCATGGAAGCTGGCATGTCGAAAAGAGCTGGCCTGGTAGTTGGGTCCTTTAAGGGGAGATTCTAGCTCACTACCATAACAAAAACAGAAAAATTGATCACAATAAAACATTCATTTTTCCATGGATACTAATGCTCTAATTATCCAATTTTCTCATGACTGCCGTATATAACCTTAACACTAAATATTTTGGACGTCGTTTAGCAAAATAGAGACATGATGGAGTCTTTCTGCCAAAGGAAACAATTGTAACTACCCAAATCATTTATTTGATAAATCTTTAAGATTATCGAGGGAAAACTCTACTTTTGTCATCTCCCATAAAATTAACTTTTGTGATGAATGTTATTTTCAAAAAGAATGATGATGAATTGAAAAAAATTATGTACATTTGATTATAATTGTTTTTATAAATTACATATTAATGAAACCATTTTGTTTCGTTTTTCATAGAATTATGCTTACCACTATTTGGTAATTGCTTTCAAGTGGCCTGAAATGTTGGTATAATGGTTGGGGAGGCATGCATCACAGTATTTTTTTCACTACATACAATACCATACCAATAACTAATACCATAGTTTGCACAAAGCATCATTTATTCATGAAACACTGATTTATAGTGAGAGTGAACATGGCCAGCAATTTTGCCGACAAAAATGGAATGCCAAAGTAATGCAGAGATAAAAATAATTCCAGCCAATTTGAAAAATTCAAATCATACAAAGGCTTTTTCATAGATTGCACAAGACACCATTCAAGTACAAAGTAATTTGTATAAAACACTTCCAGTAACATATATTTGATCACTTCTTGAAAAAGCCAGTGTCTTTGATATCTATCCTGCTTCATTCAAATTTGTTCAGCAGCAGCAGCAGCAGCAGCAGCAGCAGCAAACACTAGTGGCAGTGAATACTGTTGGAAGGCAGTGGATTTTGTTGGTACTCCACTATCTACACTACATCATCAAGCTACACGATCGAATAACGTAAATAAACAAGACAAAATTGTATACTAGCAACTATACTCTATAAAATGATATCAACTCATAAATGTAAAGCTTCAAAATGTAACAAGAATAAATGAGTATTGCATAACAATTATCAAACACTAAATACAGGCAGAGTACACCTTTTAATAAGTAGCCTATCATGGGCTGACCATTTCATCAACTCGCTTATTGTATTTTTACGAAAGAGTGACCAAATTTACTACAGTGAATAAAGTTCCTGAAGAATTACAACTTTAAATGCAACACTATATTACAGATACAAGAATCAGGTGTGGAAAGCTCATTCTCAGCTGCAAATTACATCACATTTCATGGTTTGTTTGACCAACTATGTAAAGTTAGTAATGAAATTACATACTCTGGGAGTGACATTTCCAACTATATGAATTAACAATTATTTCATTTATATAGGACTATTTTTATGAATCATAACACTAATCATTAATAATTTCTACACTGAGACAACTAGATAGTTAACTCCTAAGTAAGCTACAGCTTATATGGATGGATAAATACAGATTGTTTTAAAATTACATAACATAACATAAATGCCCTTGTGGATCGGTGTGTACTCTGATGAGATGAACTGCTATTTACAGCTGCCAGCCCATGTAGATACTTTTGATTACTATATTGTTAATGCTCAATTGCCATTTTCTGCATTTTCTTGGCTGATGGACCTTTTGTGGTTGCGTACTTCTCGGCCATGTATCTCCTGAATGAAAAATGTGGAAAGCAGGTGTCAAAAGTAGACTAGTTGAAGACGTTGAATGCCATATACAACACAAATCATTGTGACCCCATGCAATATGATTACAATAACAAGTGCTGTTTTGAATGTGCCGTTTTGAATATGCAATATATACAGTCAAACCTGTGTATATATTGATCTCTTATATAAAAGACTACTATAGAGATCAAATCATGTTATGAGCAACTTGTGTATAAAAGAACCTTTTCAGGAGTATTTTTGCAGATTCACTTAGATCAAAGTGGTGATGTGGATTCCGTTCAAGCAAAATTTTTCAGTCAAACATGCCTGATTTGGAATTATTAGATCAACTTAGTTTTTTGTTGTTGCAAAAGTACCATCTCATCATTTTCTGGAAAAATGTGTAGCAGAAATTTGCGATTGAAAAACAGGGGGGACAAGTAAAAGCCATAGGCAATTGGTAGTGAGCCATGCCGAGTTGTTATGTAATGAAATATATCACCAAGAGTAAGTGCACATCAAAAATAAAGTTAAATACTACCCGAAGTTTTTGAAAACACGTTTAAGATTTCACAAAATATAGTTCAGATCATGGACACAGTAACAAAAACACGACAGTATTAATGAAATATCTGCTCAGTGCCAGTACTGCGACGTCATCCGGAAGTCTGTCTGATGCTCTTGCTAACATATGCAAAACACTGCGTGCAAATTCTTACCGTCTTTCGTCAGCGTTTCTTATCCCTCTTTTCAGGGTCTATGGTTAAATTTATGGGTTGATTATCTCCTAAAATATTCTACATTGTTTGGAAAGATGGGTTTTATATCAGGTAATTATAAGACCTCAAACTCAGACCAAACTTCTGGATACAAATCCTCATAATCCATCTGCTTTCGTTCTCAACATTTCATTTCTAGTCTGACAATAACATCTCAGAAGAGCCATGTCCGATAAATGAAGAATCCCAGCACCTGTCTATAAAACCCATCTTGATGAAGTCCCAGGTTGAAAAACAAGTTTGACAGTACCAAAAATAATGACGTATACAAACCTTTTCCTTCAAACGTTTCTGCAGAGCCTGAAAACGAGCATTTCGATTTTCTTCAAAAACTTGCATCTTCTCATCTAGCTGTTTCTTAGTTACTTCCTGGAAGTTGTTGTTGTCTTTCATAACTCTGGATGCTTTTTCCTGTGCAAGTGCTCTCTCCTCTGCCAATCTCTGCAGTAATTGCGACTCCATTGACTGAAAGCAAATACATTATACTTAGCTAAGGTTCAACCAATTAAAGTATTAGTTGAAACATGCTTCACATAATACAGTGGTGAGAAGAACCTTTAAATTCAGGTGCACATAAATGAGCTTACCAACTCAGGAATGACGGCACTAGCCCCAATGAGCCATTGAATGATTTTGACCCATATTCTTAGAAACAGCTCGAGCATAGGTGACAAAATTACAAATCAATGTGCAGATGTATACATTATTAGATTCAACAAATTGGTAAGGCAAGTCCAAAATTTAACTATAACAAGTTAAAACACACAAATATAAAAAGTTAAAAACTTTTATTAGTTATGTAGTTATTAGAATGCACATTCACGCAGTAAAAACTTTTACATCTCACCTTTCTTCTTTCTTCAGCTGCCGCTAGTTTGCTGGCTATATCTGTCAAACTCTTTTCTGACTTCTTTGGGGGCGAAACAGGTCGCTTCAAAACAGTTTCAGTCTTTGGTTCTGACAGAATAACATCATAAGCAACACCTCCAGTCGTCTTAACTTCAGCTGAAGAATGGAAGACAAGAGTAGAGGCCGGTTATTCAAAAATTAACTGAATCAGTCTAGCTGTCTTGAGCTATAATCACTGTCTGCAACAAGTTAAAAGTAAAAGCCTACTCTTGAATTCAAATACCCAGGAATTATTAAATTATTTTTTAATAAATTGTACTTCCGAGCAATATAAGTATATTGACTTAAAAAATGTTGGGAGTCATTAGCCTAATTTTCGTGAAAATGATTAGATAGTGGCCATTTTGGCAGTATTATAGTGCTTTTACTTTAGATATTATGCCATCACACATTGTAGGCTGGTGACATAGTACACATACATCAACACATGAACACATCTGATAAAAAAAAAATGACAATATTTGCTAACAAGCAGCCTATCGGCTGAAATAGCTCCGCTGTTAGCAATGCACATTTCAATTAAAGAACTGAAGACATCATTAGAAAATGAACAATATGTATAGTATCAAAGCAATCAGACTATTGGTTTTTTACAAGAAGTCTAAAATATCACTTTTTACCAAAAATGACAAAAATATTCACCAAAATTAGAGAATTGAAGATATCATCACGAAACGAACAAATCTGAGAGAGGTCCACATGTAGTACCTATATATGTAATATCAAAGCAATTGCACTTGCGGTTTTTAACAAAAAGTCGAAAATATCACTTTTTACCAAAAATGACAAAAATATTCACCAAAATTAGAGAATTGAAGATATCAACATGAAATGAACAAACCTAAGAGAGGTCTACCCAAGGTACATATACACCAAGTATCAAAGCATTCAGGCTTGTAGTTTTCAAGAAGAAGTCAAAAAAGTAAAACATTGACACGGACGACGACGACGGACAATCACTCATATGATAAGCTCCGCTCGACAAAGTCGACAGCGGAGCTAAAAATATAAAATATCACAAAATGAACAAATCAGACAGCTGCAATGTGCATCAAAGCAAGTTGGAAGTTTTCAAGAAGTCTAAAATAGCATTTTACCAAAAATATTCACTAATCAAAGAAAGCTCAGAAAAGTATAGTGTGTGAGTATTTGAGATGCATTAAAATTTAATTAGCTTTCCAAACAAGAAACTTGGCAACTAATTGTTGTCTGCTATTTGAAATGTACAATCTGGAAACAATGCGATCCACATTATTTAAGTTTAAATTACATACAGAAAATGCATTTGATTTTATACATTATTTGTGGTTTTCGGGCCAATTTTTGCCAGAACACCTTTACGACAAGTTACATTTTAATTGTAATCTGATATCAGAAATTGGCTATTAATTAGATAATCAATATGCATGTTTTCTTATTGAAATGCAATAATTGGTTTTTGAAAAAAAAATATATGGGTAATTTTAATGCAAATTATGCATAGATCTGTGTGTATTGTAACCAGGGCACATGTGTATTAAGTTTCATTACAAATGTGATGATTAATTCTTAATTAAGGTAATTATTATGGATGTACATAAACCCAAAACTAATAAGCTGCATTGTCTTAGTGCATTTAAGTACCAAGATTCATTGGAAAAACGCAACTATTTGAGATACCTATGGGAAAGCCGAAAAGTTTCATGCATGCACTTAACCCAAAACGTAATCAAATCTGCTTTAGCCCAGAGCATCTATGCATCAAGTTTTAGTCAAAAACCAACATGTTTCTCGAGATATAGTGGAATAGGCAGAACACATTAACTGCAAAGTCAAATATCTACTGAAATGAATAAATCAGACAGTATCAAAGCAATTAAGCTAGTAGTTTTCAAGAAAATAGCATTTGCTGAAGGACGAACGACAAAGTACAATAACCTGCATGTTCGATCATCTATGATGACAACTGAGCTAAAAAAACAAATTTTGTGTCCCTGCCAAAATTTTAGGAAGGTGACCACGCAACATTCTGTAGATGGTGCCAATAAGTCAAACAAAAAAGTGGTCAATTATATTTTATTGAGTGAGAAATTCACATGCAGACCAGACAATACAATCTGGTAAAAACAAGCGTTTCAGGACTCATCCAGGGAATAATTTAACACAGTATATTAATTTCCCCATACATTATTATACATGTTCAGTATTAGCATAACAGATTAAAAATTAAAATGCACAAAACTATATTCATAAATTGAGCTTGTGATTTGAATGACCTAAATTATGTGCCACGTTCCACTACAATGTATATTGTACAAGTACATGTATCAGTTCTTGTAGGTTAATGTTATGAGCAAGCATGGGCAATTTCTGGCTGACAAGAATACAAAGTCAGCCGGCATGTGTATCGTACACGTACACAGCAGTATAGAGATATCACTGAAATAGCAAGCTGCAATCTCATTGCCTTAATGGCAAAGTGATATCATTATGCAAATTAGAATCGGCGAAGCCATTTCCTTGTTTACTGCTAATAGTTTATCTATTGTTTATTAATGTTTTTTATTTGAAGAGAAGCTATTTAATACATCAGTAGTGAAAAAATATTTTTGCTTTCAATTTTGTCAAGAAATGTTGAAAACCTGTTGCAAAACCTGCACCCACCATCAAGTATTAACAATACACATGCTGGCTGACTACAATGCAAGAACATTACAGAAATGGACATGCTTATAAGGCTACATGCGATCTTTTCTAACATGGCTGAGTCATTTCTCAATAATCATGTTGTGCAATTACCTCAGGTGTACGAGTATTGTCATTTTGTACTGACCTTGCTGGAAGGAATGAATTAACATTCCACCCAATTTTACCATCAGAATCTATAATGACACTCAGTTTAGAGGTGGATGGTGAAATTAACACAACATATGAAAGTAACTGACAAAACATGCAGCCATGCAAGGAGCAGGTTTAATATGGCATATCAA
The DNA here is from genome assembly GCF_978046115.1 of Saccoglossus kowalevskii. NCBI lineage: Eukaryota > Metazoa > Hemichordata > Enteropneusta > Harrimaniidae > Saccoglossus > Saccoglossus kowalevskii. The sequence continues at coordinate 1,278,079 of NC_140658.1, forward strand.
ACCCTCATAATCTAGTCTAATATACTTACCACATTCTTTAACAAGAGCTTCAGGCACAGAATAAAAAGAAAAAAAGTTGCCAGTGAACTATCAAAAATAAATTTGGGTACATTCTCCTTTTTTTTTTTCCTTTTGAAATTTCAAAATTTTGCTAAATAAAATATTGTCAAAACTCTTAAAAACAAGATGAATGTCAGAGTCCTATGTTTGAACAAGAATATATCACTTTTGATATCACAAATAATTAGATTATGATTACCATAGCAACAAAGTACATTTTAAACATTTAAAACATAAATTTCACTGTTGATACGTGCATCTTTAAGCATGGATCCTGATCAGTCCCCCCCATGATTGCACCATGGAATTATGGGATACTATTCTTGTTTAAACAACGAATCAGAGTTTCATGCAAGAAACTAATCAGAAAATTACTCATTAATTACTCTTAAACTCATAAAGAAACAATTGCCAAATCACCGAAATGGATCTTAATGTATTTAAAATCTAACAGTCCATACGCTGTTATTTTGGTAATAATTTCTGATTATTTATATTTGGCAAAACTGCTTTTTTCGAGTACATCCCACTACGAGTAATGTCAAAACCAAGTCGAGAAATCTGCTCAGGCAAGCCCAAGACCATTGATGGTCTTATTTTTGAACAAAATCTGTCAAGTCACAAATGCATCTGACTAGGATTAAAAAGCTATGCACATTTTTAACAGACACGTACGTGTGTTAACCAGAAGCTTGAATATTTTTTTCCTGTGCCTAATTTGATGACTCATTACTATGCATTATCTGACTGAGTGGGAATGATAAAATTTAAATTTTTAGCATATAATCTTGAATTTCCATTGATTGAAGACCTTAAAAATTAAATTTGGCAGTTTTATAATTTATCATTCATTTTCAGCTAAATTAAATATTTTTAACAAGTGTGCACTTTCTTTTTTTCAACTAATTAAGGACAAGCAATTTAGAGGAGATGAGTCAGCTATAAATCACCGAGTAATAAAGTGCAATGTACATGTACATTGTCAATGCAAGCAACATTTATAATTCATGCCTTTCCCAGACAATTCACTGTCTGTTCTAGTTTGTGTTATAAATACATGTGATATATACAACAAAACTGAATTTATTAAATATAAAATAACAGTAAAATATTAGAACTATATATAATCATTGATGGGTTTTGAATATCTCACTCAGGCAGTATAGGTATAAAATGACAAATGAATGAAGCACACAATTTAATTTTCGCCATATTGATACAATGCACCCTGTAAACAGTACATGTATAATTGTCTGCAGAAAGAACAAGGATGTACAACTGATATTTTCTTAGATATAATTATCCTTAAATTTGAACTTTCACTGAATGCCATCTAACAGTGATTCATTTTAAGTAGACAGACATCACATGACTAGTATTCAACATGGCTGCATAGTTAATTACAAAACAGCACATTTGAAGGATTTATCTAAATAAGTGACTGCATGTGATTGTGATCAAATGAAATTCTCAAAACTAATTTCAATTGTATTTGCTTTAATAACCTAACCACCATAGATATCGATTTTTTGTTATTACCAAAATGCATTTCTGGGTACTTTGAAACGCCACACCCTAAACACAATTATTGAAAAGAAAATGTACACTAACAATTATATTTACATATTATATTATTGGATGCTAAATATATACAAGCTAATAATTTATCACCTGCATTGACCTAAATTCATCTGTCTAAAATGTATAGTTTTCTTTTTGAAAATACCTATCTTACAAAATTAACTAAATTTGTTTGAAATTATGATACCACCCATAAGAGTTAGTTGTATTAAATTAAATACTTACTGGATGAAGGCATACTGATTTCCGAGTAGAAACAGCAAGCAAAAGGCCTGGAAAAAGTGTCTAAGGCACGGAATGACAACGGACAGATGAAACTGTAAAATAAGAAAAAACAATATTGTTGATTAAGAATTAAAGTTGAAAAGCTGTTGAGAAAATTCTACAATACAAGAAATATGCTTTTTAAACTTGTCCCACATTTCTCTAAAAATAATGGGTGTGACAAGATTCAACCATTTTGATAGTTTCGTTTAAAAAAAAGGGTGTTGAAATAAAAAGATGAGAAATAAAGTAAATACCTCCTCATTTTGAGCTGATTCTACAGGATATCAGTCTATAATAGTAAATGAAAACTAGGAATCTAGCTACAATTCGGGGATGGTAAAAAAACGGAGAAGCAGAGACTACACCCAGACAGCCACACTGAACAGCAGGCAAAGAACACCTATACTCGCTAAAGTGTATGTGATTGGCATGAGATATGAGCCTGAAACGACCTAGTCACATTTTAATATTAAATGAACTAGATCAATGAATTGGGAAGTATGGCAACTACATATTTAATCAGATCACATGTTTCAGGCACGTCTCTGGTTGGATCAGGCATGTGTAATGCATTATAAACCTTAGATTGAGTTCAAGGAAGTGAACACCTCACATATGAATGAAGCAGGAAAAGGCTGAATATATTAACATAAAGATGAACACTGTCTGCAGACAAAATGAGGCCAATTTCAAACAATTATGGTCGAGTGTATTTTTTGAACTTGTTCTGTCTCCAATGACATTATTGGGTGTAATTAGAAATAATTATATCATTTAAGTACAGTATTAAGATCAGGTGTGTAAAATATCCAGCCAGTGGCACTGTAAATGCAAAGTTATTATCTAAAACCTTTGATGTACCTCGCTTTACTACACTGAAATAATTAGAACATAGCGCAAGCATCATAACCATGCCCATAGTATAATTACTCAGCTGCATTTGTAAAATTACTAATCAGATGGTATATAACAGAATTTTAAGGTAGCAATAGAAAAAAATGAGTTAAAATTGACCTGTGAGTACGGCATTCTTTAAAACGTTACTACATATATAAGCATGCTATTATAAATACCTATCCATCATCTGATAGCGATTTTCAACTTTTGCTTTGAGATAGAAGCAGTTCCAAAAAATTGGGGGATCGAACATTATTATACCAATAAATAAGAAGGGAGACGCCAACAATTTGAACAATTAGCTCAGTTATTGGAAAACTGTACAATAGAAAATGAATTGAGCCAATTGATTGAACCAAGTAATATGCTGGGAGAAATCCAAAGGGGTTTTAGAAAAAACAGACGCACTTATTTTGCATTCCTGGACTTCAAAAAAGCTTATGACAGTATTTGGCAAGAAGGATTGTGGTATGCCTTATGGCAAAATGGGATAAAGGGAAAACTATGGCGTGCAATAAAACACTTATGACCACATTGAGAGTAAAATTTCATTTGGAGATGTTGAAACTGAATACTTTGACCAAAGGCAAGGTTGTGTCCTGGCTCCAATGCCATTTGCAATTTATATAAATATATTCAAAACAAGTCATTGAAAATGACAGTTCTCGTTAAATTTTTAAAAGTTCTCTTTGTGCTCATATTAAAGAGGAGGGATTGTCACGAGAGTGTCCTTGAAACTTGAGTTCCAAGTGGCGTATACAACAGATTGTTTATTTACACCAAAACGTGTGTTCCTTGTAGTAGTAATATGGCCAAAAATAAAAACAGTCGTTATTCGTCCATCTTTGATCTGATTATGAAACACTGATATGTATGATGTATGTGCCAAATATGAATGAAAAAGGTACATAAATTGTGGAAATATAGCAGTAAGGCCAAAAAGTCAGATGGCTGTCAATCAGCCATCCTTGACCAGATTTTGAAACAAATTGTCATGGACATGCATCCTAACATGTATGTGCCAAATTTGAATGAAAACTGACAGAGCACGTCCAAGATACCGCATAAAAAAAACAAGCAATTTCTCTGCTGAGATAGCTCAGCTGTTAGCAATGCATATTTCAATTAAAGAACAGAAGATATCATTAGAAAATGAACAATATGCATAGTATCAATGCTATGGGACTTGTTTTCAACAAGAAGTCAAAAATATCACTTTTTACCAAAAATGACAAAAATATTCACCAAAATTAAAGAATTGAAGATATGATCATGAAATGAACAAATCTGAGGTCCACCACATGTAGTACCTATATATGTAATATCAAAGCAATTGGACTTGCGGACGACGCCGGACAATCACACATATAAGCTCCGCTCGACAAAGTCGACAGTGGAGCTAAAAACTAAAAACATTGGTTCTGAACCACGATGAATCTAAGTGGAGAGAAGATATGAAGTTAAAATCAAGCCTTAATTATAAAAAATTCTAAACTAGCTTGAAAAGTGAGAAATATCTTTAGTCAATAAACAACTTTAAAGGAGCACAGCTAAAATTCAGAGCAAGATCATGTACTCCTGGGTTAGCATATGAAAAAAAGAAAATAGGAAAATAATAGTGAAGATGACAATTTGTCCATGTTGTGAAAAAGACCAAGAAACTCTCCAACATTTTAATTTGCAATGTCCAAGTTTTAAAATATAAAGGGACAACTTAATGTGTGAAATAAAAGAAATGTTATTGAAGAAGAAAGAAACAAATTTAATAACTTCAAGCAACTGAATAACAGAGTTATTATGCTTCCTTCTGGGTTATAATAAATATGTTACACCATAGACAAACTTATGAAAGAATTTTTAGTTGATGCCATGGACTTTAGAACAACATTTTTACACTAATAAGTAGATTGTAATATTATTTTTATTGTACTAATACAAGACACTTCGCGATGAGCGTCTTTTGCGGTCAGTAATATTTACGAACATTTGTGTTCACTATTGGCGATCTGTTCTGCTAGGATTGCCCTTAAAATCAATTTTGTGTTTCTGTGTGTGTGGTTTCCGGTGTTTTCACGTATTAATTCTTCTGTGATTGTTTTGGCTTGGCCCATTTCCCTCAAACTTGGCAGGCAGGTCACTCCATCACCCTAGTTATTAGTTAAATTCTGAAAAAAAAAATTGGCCTATCGTTACCATAGTAACAGCCAAAAAACTGGATAGCTTCGTGCCAAATGAATCTCCTACAAATTTAGAATAACTCTTCAGACAGCTTATTCTACTCAGCTTGAGTGTGGGCACTAAGTCACTATTTGAATTTTTGATATCTGTTTTCATTACCGACAAATTTGACTCTTCTGTGATTTTTTTGGCTGGGCCGTTTGATTCAAACTTGGCGGGCAAGTCACACCTTCACTCTAGTTAGGTTGTAAAATCTGAAAACAAATTCTCGCTCACCGCTGCCATAGCAACAGCCAAAAACTGATTTTTGAATACTTTCGCCCCAAATTTATTACCTCCTACCAGTCTTTATATTATTATAAATAGCAGTGTTTATATGATCATGTTTTTTTGTTTTTTGGCTACGTTGCGCACTGGTAAGATCACCGGTGCCAACATTGTTACCCCGGGATTGTTACACTCTATCAACGTAATCCCAATGCAACTTTGAACTATGAATGAACTGTAAATGCTGCCTTCAATCATGGAGATTTTTGCCTCCATGCTCCAATCTAGAAAATACTATCGCAAAACGGTTGGAAATAATAAATTTAACAGCAGAATACGTCCTAGCAATAAAATAAAGTGACTTCTAAGGACTGAACGTTTTTTGCGAACCTTGTATACGGGGCCCGGTTTTAATTATAAACCAACGTTAGCTGGACGTTCATGTCCTACCATGGCAACAGTACGGCAACCGAGGTGGCTCACAACATGGCATTTTATAAAACCATTTTTACAATTCATTTACATTTTGAAAACTCATTTTTATTTGTTAATCTTTTTTTAAACACCATTTTCGGCCCTGGAATCGATTTTTAAAACCCACTTTCGTTTCTGGATTCTGTTTTTATTTTTAAAACCAATTGTTTAAATCCATTTTCATCTTTGAAATCCGTTTACATTTTCAAAATTCATTTTCGTTTTCATATTCCATTTTCATAATTCATTTTCGTTTTTAAAATCCATTTTCGTTTTCAAATTTCATTTTTAAAATCCATTTTCATTTTCACTTTTTAACCTGTGACCTCGCCCATGCCAAGAGAGCCACAGAACCAAAACAATCTGTCAGCCGTCACCGTCCACAGCAGCGATATGATATTACACATCGTAATTGAGAATCGCAGGTGTAGACAATATGCATAGAAATGAACACAAAATACATCTATCCCGGCCAGCAAACAAATCATCAATCTTCATGAGTGACGTAACTGGCGTTTCCATCTATTTGCTTCTATTCCCACTATCCTAAAACGCTCAAGTGAATGTTGTCAAATTCGCGAGTGTGCGCATTTTTGTATAGTGGCGTAAACATAAAAACAGAAAGTCAATTCTGGGCTAGTACCATTGTCAAATTCTGGGGAGTACAGGACTATTTATATGGGAGACGTTACAATAAGGAACTAATAAAATTGTTTGATTTGCATATCAAAATCCTTTATTGGAACATGGCATGTTCTATATTCACCAAAAAACAAAGTTATTATGTTTCTAGACACACAACAGACTCGAAACAATAGAAACTGTCCGATCCGAGCGACCTGCGTTCTTGAAAATCGAGTCTTATCGCCCTTGCGTTTCCGAGCAAAAAAACGTTGAGGCCAAAAACGACTGATTTTCGCCCAATCTTCTATGAATTTTTCATAATTTAGCTAATTCAGTCCAGCGGTTAGATAGAATATTTAGACGCCCAGAGAACCAAAATTTGGGACGTGAATCGCTCTGGCGACGAAAAATCTGCGAAAATAGCTAAGGGGGGTGAGGGACTGCATTTCAAAAACATATTTTATATATAGGGTATATAATTAATTTTGTTATGTTATTTTTCTTGATCTATAACGGTATATTTTGTACTTCCCAAATTCATTGAATTTTAGCCTAAATATCAATTCCACAGGAAGCAGTCGCAAACTGCTGGTTGATAGCTCTGGTTGAAAAAAAAAATTGTGAGAACAATATCCTGCATTATCACATCTCACTGCTGTTACGCCTGCTATGATTGTTTGAAACTGTCACATGACATTGAATAAAAATGGATATTACATGGGTATATCACATGGATCACGTCATTGACACTACTGCGCATAACAAATTGTCGCGTGATATTTGTATGGTTAATTAAGGGAAGAGTAGGAAATCAAACGGGCGGTGCACCGCGGTCATTACCGCGGTGGTGGTGGGTACTCGCCGGTCGACCGCATTTTATGCAAATTTATGCATAGATTCCATGACCCCGGTTTACCGCGGTCGTGTGCGGTGGGCTCGCACAGCAATTCACACTTATTGTCAAGACCATTAATGAACACAAAGAACTGGGAAATTAAAAGGATCACAAAGTTCTAATGAAAAATTAAACCAATTTGGCCTAGCCAAAAGCTAGGAAACTAGTCTATAATAGTTCACATTATTTTATTTGCCTGAGCTTTGGAATAAAATCACAAAACGATCCAGAAAGACGTAGAGATCAACATAATATAAAATATGATCGCATTATTTTGTGAATATATACATGTATCATGTATGGTCTCAGAAAATGTTTAGAAATATTAATGTTTCGCGTAGACCAAATATAATCACGCATGAAGTATAAATTCAAAGTGTTTTAATACATTGGTGAGAGGTCGCATTTACGTGAAAAAGAACATGCACTAAAAAAAAAGCAAGCCAAAGTCGAAACAGGGTGTATCATGGACTTGGTACAACATGCGTTGCGACAATTGAGTGATCGTCGACATCATTTTGGGGCACAATTGAACTTCAAGTACGTTGCGAAACTTGCTACGCGGCGATGCTGACATCAAGTGTGTGTTGACCGAAGTTTGACCCCCAAGTCACGCACTGAACTGGCGCGTTACCTTAGCAACCCTTTTCTTTCTTGGTCCGCGCTTCGATCTCGTAAATTTGTTATCATATCCGGCGGTACTGTAATAACACAACTTGTATCCAACTCTGTATTGGCTTTGAATATTTCAACATCGTTTACTTAGTGTGCTGCTTTTCTAATAACGCAAATATGTTTACAGTATTGGACGGGCTCTAAATATTTCAACTTTGCAATGTATTACTTTTATAATAATTACGCAAACTAAGTTATTTTTATTATTGTTGGAAAACTAACCTGGGCTATTGGGTCTGTGAATATTTCAATATTACCGACTTGATAATGCGTTGCATTCGTAATTATTACGCAAATATAAACATGGGCGCATTTACTAGTAAATCATTGAAACAGATAGTCAGGTCCCGGAGTCAGGTGTCTAACGAAAGTCGAGAAAATATTTTAAATACTTGTGACTCATCGGTGAATTATTTTATTCGAAATAAAGTGAATATGTAATATTAACCATACAATAACATACAATATCATGCGTAATGTTTTTTTTTTCTATAATAAACTCGCAGCGCACTTCGATCGCGTTATTCACGTACATTTCGACTGAACTCTAATAACCACGTGTTTGAATTACGTGCGGCAATGGGCAATGACCTCAATGAGTTCACGCACTGACGCATTTAAATTCGGGCCACCCAGTTTGACGCAAAACGATATAGTTACTTAATATTTGTTCAAAAAATCGGTATTATAAAACTCTCGCGAAGAGTTAACTGTAAGGCAACGTCGTTTTTGACCAAAAAAAAACAAACAAACACGTCAATACAAGATTATGTGTGCAAGGTTAGATTTATAGAACGTACATGACCGCTTAACTCTGCTTTTTTAATAATCATGTCGCACGTGAAACACAGGAGACATTTTAGTTCGTCCATTTCTTGTTTACCGATCTTGAACTTTTTGTCTGGAATGCGATACAGGCAAAGAATAAACATTAATGATACCCACCCTTGTCAAATCAACAAGAGGCTCGAATCAGGAAGGCTGGCTATTTAAAACTTCGTAAATAACATTTTCATGTGGTAGACTTTATTCAAGTGTAACAAACCATGGAACTATAATAGTTCCATGAACAAACGTAAGTGAAATGTATGGACGAGTCATAATACTCGTACCTTCGAAAGTTACGACTTTTACTCTTGGAATTGGTGATAAATACATGCATAAAATACAACATTGTTTCACGCAACAACAATTCGTATACAGCATTGGACTTATGGATTTTTACATTAATAAAATATGTGGGCCGATAATATTACTACGGTATATGCTTAGTATTTCCATGCCAGCGGTGCTCGTAACCTGCTCGATTTAAAAACAGCTATTTGAAACAAAGACTCATGGAATCACAAAGGAAACTGTTAAGTACGTATTTCACACCTTTCCACGACCGCGGTTGCAACCGGTATCGGTGGCCACCGCGGTAGAGACCCCTAATTATAAGCAGTCCGTGGCTCTCCCCGGTGTACCGCGGAGAGCCGCGGTGATTCGCCCGTTTGATTTCCTACTCTTCCCTAACTTGCATTTGAGAATTTCTCAATCCATTTCATAAAATGTTATACTCGATAAATTGAGTGGTTCACACTGTTGAAACATGGTTACTGAAAAAAGTATTCTTGGCTGAAAATAGCATTTACTGTGTGTAGGCTTGTTATGATAAAATAAAATATTGCATACCCCCGGTACTTCAAATATAAGTGTTATTTTGTTGGAGAGCGGTGTGAGTGATGTATGGTAGCTGTGATTGTGCATTGTGAATGTCTGTTCGTTGTGATAAAATAAATGACACATGGTTATTAGGGCAATATCACAATTTGTTGTCTGTCCTCGGGCTGTTGGTGATGACCATAATATTGATGGCAGAGCCAAGCAATATTATGGTCATGACCACTATCCCTGGGGCAGGCAACAAATCGTGATATTACCCTCACAAGCATGCGTTATTTAATTGTTGCCTGTTCAACAAACTTAAGTCATGATCATAATTTTGATGATGCTCGAGCCAAAATTAGTTTATGCTATTTTGAAGGAAGTCAGATCAAAGTGAGACTTGCATGAATCACAGCATCTGTTATAATAGTAATATGTTTAGGCAAAGATTTCTATGGCCCAACTCAGGAGGGGGAGATTGGATGTAATATTTCAAAGTCAGTCGTTCGTAGGCCATCATTGAAGCAACAACGTCCCTTTTAACAAACAAATGAAACAATTTCAATGATTTCTTTACAGAATAATTCTCAACAAAACTTAGAAACATCACACAGAAAAATAAATGCTCTAAAATCAAAGAAAGCTTAAAAAGAACTCCCGTGTGCTGAGAGTATTGGAGACGCATTAACAATTAATTCAAAATTACTTTCACTTGAGATGATGGAAAAACTAATTATGCAAATCAGGTAATTAATATGAACCAGGGATTGCGTTAACGCGGAATTCCGCATCCGGGAAACATAGTTTTCCTGTGGGACGCATGAATTTTTCAACTTGCGAGTCCCTGGGACGCATCCGGTGATCACACGTCTCGGACGTATTACGGTAGGTCTAAAGGCATTGTGTACATTTGCGATGCCATCGTCCCGCATACAAAGTTCATAGACCTTGTAAATTCATGTAAAATACTGTGCCATTGTCTTCAAAAACACCTATTAGCATCTACATTTAACAATGAAAAGTGTGAAGTCCCACCTGAAGTACGGCGAGACTGTCAATAGTGAGACAAGTAGAAAGCACTGTGACCTGCTATTTTAACTGCCTAAAACTTGCAATGTCACCCAGGGTAATTTTTCTCTAAAAAATCACTTTAACGAACCTGGTACATCAAATACACTTTTTTCCTAATTTTATTGTAACGAAATTATATTCTAAACAAAGTAAAAACGAACACAACTGCCGAGCAACAAATGATAACAGTTGTGCAATCCAGTCATGCTGCGTTCCACAATTGTTGATTATTACTCAGTAGTGATTATAATAACGTACAAAGAAAACCAAATTTGTTGAATTGTTATGAAATGCAAATAAAATTCAACTTCGTTTCGTCGTAAGCAAATAATTCCGGTGGCAAATTAACGCTCGATACTGTCGAGTATCCGCCATGTTCCTTGTCTTGCATGGTTGATCTAATAGGTCAAATCTCTAATTAACCAATAAACGCAACACAACTGTCTCTGACAGCTAATAAGTATCAAAAGACGAACATTTGTTGATACAAAGTTGCACTTTAGACTTGCACTACTGTGTTCAAGCCTTTACTACTGTTGCACGTTCAATTTTCAAACAGTTCTTTCAGGAGTGCGGCATCGCAAAATCCGGAAAAACAAATGCAGCGTACGCCATGAAAATTTATTTCGATTTGCTGTAAATAACCGGTTATTTGCAATTTTTCTTATTCAATTTTCAGTGACACGAAGTATCAAAATAGAAAATTAAATTAAATGGACTCGCGCTGATTATTTACGGCTATCCATCTGCAGACGAGACTGCTTATAAAAAACGAACCCTGACCTCTGAAAATACCTTATTCATAGAGTGCCTTGTACCTAAGACCGTCGCCCAAGGCGACACAGTGCACGTTGCGATATCGCAATCGATGCATGCTGGGTGACAAGGGGAAATTCTAATTGAGGTAACCAAGATGGCTGCATTGAGTGCATGATTTTCTGCGGTGTTTAAAACACCTCGCTGCCTACTTCCCCCACAGTCTCTCAAGGCACTGTGCTTTGATGTATTTTCTAAAATAATAGTTTATTTTATTAACCGGGGGTACGAAATGTGTGCATTTTGTCACAGAAAAGTAAGATATCGGCAGCGGTAAATACCCGTAATTTCCCCGCAATGCCGTCAGCTGACAATGTTACGGTGGTCAGAGCGCCGGAGTCTTAGCATTAGCCCCGACTTTAGTTTTGACACAGTGATAGAGGGACTGGTTTTCAGATGCCTTCGTAGAAAACAATGTTGCCATTATCGATTCAATACTTTCATCATATTTTGATAACTCGCAGTCTCACAGACTTTACAAACTTAACCAAAAAATGTGTTCTATGAATTTATGATACAGACAATGAAAAATGTTGCTGTTCTATAGTATACATTGCTGGTCATCCCCCTTGGTCATGTAAATGAAGCATGGGAACAGAATTGACTGGTAACATTGTAGCTTGCGCTTGTCTCATTCGTTGTTGTGGTCACCATTGACTAAAAATGTGCAATTAACCGAAATAATATGAAAAGTCCCAAATTGAAAATAGGAATTCGATTTTTATCGTTCATTTCAAAATCCCATTTTTTAAAACCAAGTGTCGCAATTACAGGCATAACTTTGGGAATCAGATAAAATGTGAATTGTGATTACTTTACAATTTCATCAATTGGAATGTCAAAAATCAAAACGTTAGATTTCAGAAAATATTAGAAATTCACTTGGCCGTCATTTGCAACAGACCGAAGATCCCAGAAGATGCTGAAAAGTATCACAAATATATTTACAGGAATGATTTAATTTTCACTAATTAGAGCCGATTAGTTGTACCAGTTTAAAAATATAAAAATAGGCCAATGGCCTGTTGCTCAAAGACTATTGTACAAAAGATTAGTGCTGTATATGCCAGAACATTTCGTTTACATTTGTACTTTTAAATGAAATATCGCCAAACAACCACACAAAGTTGTCAATGGAATAATAAACACGTGTATGCCTAACACTAACGCATTGGAAATAGTGATTAGTTGAAATTCCATTTTTAACCAAAAATGACAAAAATATTTGCCAAAATTAGAGAATTAAAGATATGGCCATGGGATGAACAAATCTAGTAGATGTCAACACAAGGTACATAGACACCAAGTATTAAAGCATTCAGGCTACCGGTTTTGAAGAAGAAGTCGAAAATAGAATTTTTGACCAAAAATGACCATTTTAAAATAGAACTGAAATCAGGTCGGGTGGTAACAACTGTTTTTTTCCTATTATTTTCGCCTTAAGTTACTACCTTTCTACTGTCGATGGGTCCATAAACTATTTCATCAATTATTTTGAGGGCGATGGTTCGAAATTGGTCGATTTCACAATGAAAACCGTGTGAAATGGCAACACTATGACGCCTCGTGGCGTCACGATAACACAGGGATTTTGCTGTAGTTTTTCACGGTTTTCGTCTTGAAATCGACCAATTTCGGACCAAGGCCCTCAAAATAATTGATGAAATAGTGTAGTTTTCCCATCAAAATCAAAGCCAAACGATCGCACTACAACAGTAAATCTCTTCCGTGTTTCGTTTACCATGAGGTCGCTGAACCACATTAACATATTTAAATGAGCTATGATAATTTAATCAGTTGGCACCATCCAGCATTTCGATTGGTTCAGCAAAACAGTTTTAAGTCACTAAAGATGTTTGAACAAACATGGCAGATATCGTATTGGATCGAGCGTTTACATGTGACCGAAATCATTCGCTTGCGGTGAAACTTAGTTGAATTTTCACAGCAATTCAACAAATTTATTTTTTGTACGTTATTGTAATCACTACTGACTAATAATCAGCAATTTATTCACTTGTGTGAAATGCAGCATGACCGTTACCGCGATCAGTTGCTACTAAGAATGCATTCGTTTTTGTTTTGACTTCTTTTAGAATATACTTTTCATTATCAAAAAAAAATAATAAAATATATATTACATTAAATAATATAATGAGTATTTTTTTTTGTTATCATGCGCAAATTTTTTTTTTTTTGATTGACTTTTTTTATTTTAATTTCCCGATGTCTACATTAAACATGGAGTGTACAGTCACCCTGCCGGAAGTCTAACAAGCCGTAATCGACTGTCAGACGGCTGTCTCACTTGTGACCTATACCGGTGCGAATTAGTCTATTCAAGAGATTGTAGTATACAGTATCGTAATCTGCAAATGCAAACAAATCTATTTGTAGATATTAATTATTGTGCAGTATGTTATACAGTGTGAAATTTCGTTTGTTTACAAGTTTGTCTGTGTGTAAAAATCCGAAAGTGCCTTAGAATCGCAACGAAGTTACAATCGAGTGTTGTGCATCTCATTAGCATATCATTATCCCTTCTGGCTTTTTTTTTTTGAAACAAATTCCCACTGTTAGCGAAGTGAATGCTGTAAATTAAAGCCGCACCAAGACTTCACGCATCTGAATTCATCCATTGAAAAAATGAATTTTAATTAAAGCCACGTCCTCAATTAGGAATTTTACGGTAACTGTAGCTTCATGGTTTCGCGTTAACACCACAACGAACGAAATAACCGACAGCAAAACCAAGTGAGCTACAGAACTGCAGCTAGGTTCAACCACGGTTTTGTTCAACACAATGGCAATAGCAGACTGCAACCTCTGCGGTCGATCCACACAACCACAACTTTCAGAAAAGACTTCTGCCGGTCACTAAATTCCACACAAGGCCTAAAAAAAAAAAGAGGCTGTGTAACCCGACCCTACCTAAAAATACCTGATCCTATTTATTTTAAAACATATACAGACCCGCCAAAAAGTATTTACACACCACACTACAGGCAGCTATTACTTACGATATCATACAATAAAATAAACTCAACGGTTTGAATAAATATATTTATATATCTAATAAAATATGCGCTTTTACACACAATAAAAACAACAAAATTGTCATTGTCATGCAGGATTGAATAAAAACAGCAGTCTGAACGAAACAGTGAAAAAACGTTCGAATTCTTTAAGGAGAATACCGTGTAAACGCAAGGTCATGAATATTCATGAAGACATAGAACGCGGCGATTGTCAATGTGCGTGTCCACCTCTTCGCTGGATGACTTCTCTGAGCCCTTTCAGCATGGTATCGACGAGTTTTCCGACACATGTTCACCTGGAACTGTCCCCAAGCTTCCATTATACTCGCGTATAAATCCTCGATGTTAGCAACTAGTCGGGAATGCACCTCTAAATCGATCAACTCCCAAAGGTTCTCAATGGGATTCAAATCTGGAGACTGTGCAGGCCAATTCAAAGTGGTAAAGTTGTCGAAAAAATATCCGTACGTATTGTGGATTATTTAGAAAATCCCTCACTGTGTGAACGGGGGCATTATTCTGTTGGAAATGAAAATTGGGTCCAACGAGTCAGTGCCGACGGTATCATTTCGTTTTGCAGGATATCCAAATATTTCCATCGGTTCATGGTCGTCTGTACACGGACCAGCGACCCTAAGCCGGTAGCCGAAAAACATCCCCACACCATGACGCTACCACCACCAAATTTTATTGTAGGTTTAATGCATTTCAGCTCCTACTCTTCACCTGGTCTCCGACGTACAAATAATCTTCCACGGCTACGAAACACCGTAAACTTTGATTCGTCCGACCAGATAACTTGAGCCCACTGCGCCGGAGTCCACTCGATGTGTTGTCTGGCAAATTGCAACCGTGCTGCGATGTGTCGAGGTTGTAGTTTTGGTTTCTTTTTTGCAACACAGCCGCGAAGATTACCATCCTTATATAGTCTTGATTTTATAGTGCTCAAACTCAATCTTTTCTCAGTGAGTTGATTAAAATTGGCACGCAAATCACTGGCGGTGTGAAACCGATTCGCTAAACTAGACCTGATGAGTAGCCGGTCTTCGCTTTGCATTGTACGCCTTGGTCGACCTGATCGACGACGATTGCCCATACTACCTCGCAGACGAAGTTTTCGCAGGTTGAAACGTATGGAGCCTTCAGAAATTCCGAGTCTTCTTGCAATTTCCCTATTAGACACTCCTTCTGTATACAGTGCTTCAATGTTCCCTTTAGTAAATTCTGACAATTCGCCAACTTTCGGCATGGCTCAATGTTTGTAAATAAAAATTACGTATCTGACACTGACCTCGATAAGAATATTCATGAACTACAACTGACAGGTATTCCCGCCCAGAAGCACGTGTTGAAATAATTTCAGCTTCCCAATTGGTTCAAATTTGCACGAGAAAGGACACTACTATCGCACACGGGTTATGCCGCGAAGTTTTAATGAGATGCAAATGATATGCAAATGAGCAGGCTCCCATAGAGTTAACCATAGCGATTTTCACTCGCTGAAAAAACGTCTACGAACAAAAAAAACTAAACACAAATCAACCATTTTTTTTTTACTAAAATGCACTAGTTCCAGCATGGTGTAGAATATGGTAGCTTGTTGCATAAATTAACACTAAATATCTTACTTTAAAGCATTCATCTTTTTAGTGTAGCTATTCTTCTGGGTATGATGAATTTCTAAATTCTAGATTTCAGCATGGTGTAGGTAGAATGTGGTCATTGCATAAAATGTGTACACCTCCCTCTTGACTGATTTTCAACAACTGTATATATGACAGATTTATTGGATTTCAAACATGACAGATTTTCATTTGGAAATAATGGATATCCAAAATGATTTGGATGATATTGAATAGCGAAGAAATGCTCAGGGAAAAAAGCTGAAAATCAAATCAATAGGGGAGAGGTGCAAAAATAAAATGCTATGGACCATTTTCTATTAACTTTAACAATTTTGTATGTTTCCTGACACAGAAATGATTTTTTTTTCAGACACTAACTAATGCCTTATGGTACACTACTAATCAACACCAAGTTATACGTGATGCTAGCCTCAGACAGTCCACAGTCAGTGCTATCCCACCTGTGTTTGATCAATTCCAAGGCTATAACGAGTGTCTGAGAAAAAAACTCAAATCCAATCCGTTGGAGTGGCCAGCTGAAAAGTCATTCAGATGCACTTTACAGATTATGCACAAGACCAAGTCTTAACACATGTGACACAGTGTTCATACAAAAGCAAATAAAGGCCCATGCCGATTGTTTTATTTCTTATAGCACATACTTGGATCTGAAGAAGAAAGATATCAATGCTATACATGTCAACCCACCCTGTCAGAGAGGATTCAGAAAATACTACAGCGAGAAGTGTACACAAATCTGTTCATGCTGTTAGACATGAATACCTTCAACTTGATAAAGCTCTCAACATGGCACAGCTTTTGGAGCCTGTATTCTTCAATGAAGATCTGCACATAGAAAAACCATTCCAGAATAACATTCATTGTTTTCGCTTTATTGAAAACTTGCAACTGTCAGTTTCTGTAGATGTATACAAGTACTGTCCAGGTGGGAGTATTTTTACCATTCACTGCTTTGTCAAAGTAACAGAAAGTAGGACAGAACAACAAAAGCTGACAGAAGTGGCATCAGTCATGGCTAAAATTCAACCCAACTTGCCTGTGTATAACACAAGGCTCATGAAACATCGGTTCAAAATAAGGCTACAAAACATTGCAACAGTTCAACCTGCGGTGGCGGACATGATCTATAAAGAACTCTCATTGGATTCTGCTGCAGCAGCTCATCCAGATACTGTACAGCGTATGAGGCTGATCTTCTTAGGTGAGACAGGACTTATTTCAGACATGAGAAGTTTGAATGCAGGCCGACCCACAGACACATTTGATGCTTTTTTCACCAAGCTAGGTGAAGTCATAGAAGAAGTCACAGCAGCAGATGAAAGACGCCACAATGTTGCCCATTTGTCACATTGGCTGTCACTGAAGGACATGGTCCAACAAGCCAAGGATCGCTGTCCAGCCGATGCTCTTATCCATTCGAAAAAACTTGTACGATTACATTTCACACCAAGAAATCCATATGTTCACTCTGCACTGAATTTCACCTCAAAACTTGCAGTCCAGTACAAAATTCAAAGGCGACAACTCAGTCACTCGCATGGATGCACATTATTGTGCAGCTCTATTTAAGTATTTGAAACAGTATGCTGTAATATTAAAGCAGGACTGCATGCTCTTCTGCTGTGATGACAAGGCTAAAGTTCACATGGGTGAACCAGGAGTTCAAATCGCCACAGGTGTTCGAGGTAAGAAAAGTCTGGTACCCTCAACTACTACGTTATCTGCAGCTGATCATGATCTGCACCAGAAAAGTAGCCTCACATCTGTCTACTTAAAGTGCCTTATCCCAGATGATGCTCAAAAATCATTTTACCGTGGGACTGTTACCGTCATAGTGAGTGACTGTTTCAGTCCTCCAACCCATTCCGGCATCCTTGGTGAAACAAATCAAGTCATCAGAGATCCAGCCGAAGATTCTCATGAAATATACAGATGGAGGAACAGACCACAGAAACAACTTAGAAGCTGTTAAGTGTGCATCCATCTGTATCTTCAAAGAACTGAATCTGGACATGTTCATTACAGCGAGGTGTGCACCAGGTCATAGCTGGGCGAATCCTGCAGAAAGGGTGATGTCAATTCTCAACATCGGTCTGCAGAACTGTGCTATTGAACGTAAACCATGTGCAGAAGATATAGAAAAAGCCTTTAAGAAATGTTGCGGAATGGATGACATCAGAAAGCTTGGTTCTAAAAATCCAGATATCAAGACTGCATGGACAAAAAGTATTGAGCAACAGAAAGCCGTTATTGAAAACAGATTTAGAAGGCTATCCCTGAAAGAAGAGCCAATACAAGTCATGGATCCGATACTGCCTGAGGCTATTGTCTCCTTACAACATCACTTAAACTTGATGTTCACAGATCTGGACGTTAAAGATACACTAGCTGTAACGACCTAGTTTTTTGTATTGCAAACGTGTTCTACATGAATAGCAATTATTTCCGTTCTATTAGCTGAAACTAGTTCAATTATTTGGTACCGGGCCCTTCTGTATGCTTTATAAGCTCGCTAAAAGCACTGAATCAACATCGTGAAGTGTTTATTGTACGTACACTAAGCTCCGTTTGTTAAACCATCATACGTCATTACTGATTGTTTGCGCGTGCGCAATTCCGAGTACTTCGTTGTGTCGTCACCTGAAGCGCTGTCCCAGCACGAACCTGTGTCATATGACACCTTACCGTTGTGTTGTCACCGGAAGCGCTGTCCCAGCACAAACCTGTGTCATATGACGCCTTACTAGCCGATTTTGGCTAAAATTCCCCTCCGCCGCCTCTTTACAACAGTGTTTATACGCGGAACTTGATATTGCTTTTTACAATTTGGGTTGCCTTTGAATCACATATTTTAGTGAAATATTGTTTATAAAGTGAAATATTATTGTCATACATAATTCAATCTTTGAAACAACAGAAACTAACACATAATAACGATAATCAAATTTGTGTTTGAAGTTCGAAAGTAGTTGCGTTATTTCCGGTTTCAACTAGTTTGAAAATAGAACGTCCTTGAGCGCAATAAAATCACGCGTAGAACTCAATCCGAACCAGCGTAAACTTATTGCAATTTGTGCGATTTGGGCCCAGATTGTTCTTACAAGCTTTCTAAGTTTCATTTATCATCATTTAGTAAACAGGTCTCTGAAACGATTTAATATATCCGTAAAATACGTGGCAATCGACAATTGACTTCGAAACGTTCAAAATTTCGAACAAACTCCCGGCACACCTAGCGCGATATGCGTCAGATCGGTGTAGAAGACGTGTAGAAGAGTTCTTCATCTCGTGATCAGTCAGACCACCTAGAAATATGGCGTTGAGTTCGATCGTGAGCATTTTCTCCACATTCGTATCCGCACAGAGATCGATGTACATTTTATTATAACAGGAGATAAGCAATTTCAAAGATAAATGCAACAAGTTTTCAACCCAAAATAGTTATTTAGAACGCCGTTAGAGATGTTTTCATTACAGCTACTGGGCCTTTAACAAGCTGGTGAAGACACATACAAGAAATGTCCCTGCCTACAATGACTGGCTTGCAGCACACTGTATCCAACACACCTATTGTTTTCAGATCAGAAAGTGAAAATCCAGAATGTTGTCAGCCGTTAAGGTCTGTCAGTAAACAAGCCTTCTTGCCAGCCCCAACTTTGGATGACACAAAATAACATTACAAACCACTGCATGCAGTATTAGGCCAAGAAACCAGTGAAGCTGACAGGCCATCTTTCAAAGATGCAGCTAAGGTCATGGAGAAATCGATCACAAGAAAGTACAAAACATCTGCCAAAACTCCAGCAAAACACATTGTCCAAGCCACTGCTACTGCAATGAACATGCAACAATCACTGATGGTGAAGCCACAGAGTCAGTTTCAAGAATATCTCTTACTGGTCAAACTGCTAGACTTTTGCTTGAGTGTGTTGAGTGTCGCCAACAGCGGTTGGTGTACTCCACAAGAAAGTTGTCAGAGAGACAAAAAACTGTTTGCCATGCTGGTTTCTGAATTTGACTATACTTGTGGTAGCCATGCAACACCTCCTGGTCATTCTCTACATGGCACAGCTGTTGTACGACTGACTATAAATTGCCAAAGCCCGATGGAGGTGGCCTTCTATAGCTCCAACATTGCAATACCAAACACCTGCTTCTACTGTGGTGGAAACGAATGAGAAGTTGACCAGAATCTGAAAAAAAAACTTTAAGACTGTCTTTCCAATTTGTGCAGCATGTACAAGTGAAAGGTACATGCTGCATGTACAAGTGAAGGGTACATGCTGTCTCATGCTGCATGAGACCCTATGGAAAATAAATGAACATGGAAACTTGAATAAAACTTGAACATTTGAACATCTTTGAAACTTGTCTTTTTTCACATTCTATTCAGTTTGCCTCAGTTGAACCAGATATCAACAATTGTCCTCAATGGCTGTTTTTAAAGTCTGAGATCAACAACATCCATTGAGTATGATACTTGACATCTTGGTGGTGTCAGTAATTTGAAACTAATATCAGTTGACCATGTGAGCAATTTTGACCAATATAAAGATTCATCACCTCAAAATATAAATTCAATTAATATTTGGGTATTGAATAAGGACCCAGATATATTAATGCTAATTATATTTTTTTAAATTGTTTGAATGCAAAAAAAAAATAAAAATAAAAAAAAAATCCGACCTACCCTACCTGTTCTTTTTTAGCCTGTTACCTGAAACGCACCTTTTTTTTTTAGGCCCAAACAAGATTTTGTCTGTCCCAAGAGTTCCACAACATCCATAACCACTTTAGTTCAGTCTTTGGAAGGATATTCAGTCGATTAAACAGGAGAATCGACCTGCCCACACAGACTGAAACAATTCGACTGACTGACACAGGGACGCCCAGACTTGTTCATAAACAAAGTTATTCCAACACCATACTATAGATGGCGCTCTCACTATAGACCGCCACAGTAGAGTTTGGGGGGCTAATTTGCATTTTTGGCAGATCGACTTCTCATGAACAAATTACCATCTACACTCAAGGCATCCACACACCAAAAATAGAGTCAAATGGTTCGGCGTTTTTTGAAAAGTCGTGCACAGACAAGACAGATAGACAGACTACAGACGCAGGACCTATGGTCCGTTGAGCCAAAAATGAACTATACATAGTCACGGTCAAACCCTTGTCATTTTCAAACTGCAGTTGAAAAAGTGATTTGCTCAAGGAAGGCACTTTTTGATTTGACAAAGTCTATCAAACCATATTAATCAAGTTTTTCGTTCGTGTATCCCAGGACGTTATCTCCCACCTTGGTATAAAATCTGAATTTGATATAAAATATACCAGTAATGTAAAAACAACTTTTAGTTTGGCTCAAAACTGTCGCGAAACTGCAGTGTGTCCAATGCTAAGAAAGTTTACTTTGAGCCTTCCCCCTAACGACAAGTTCATTAATACCTGGGGTTACTCAACACTTGGGTGTTGTTACGGAAATTGCTCTATGTCAGGTGGACTCGGGTGGTTGTAACAATTTAAAATAACACTTTGAATGCATATACAACATATAACTGTTAATGTATGGTAGCCAACGCATCATTTTGAAAACAGCGTTTTACCCGCATCAACCAAGATAATGGAATTATCCCAATTGTGGGCATGACACAGTGCCATCAAGTCTAGATTGGAAGTGTTTTGTAAAGTTCAAAGCTATATTGCGAACTGTCAGAATAATTCTCAGAACGGTTGTAATGGCAATTTTTTTTATACAAGCTCAAAGCCATGGGCTTGAAACAAAATGTTACTCGTATTGCAACTTTTTAAATTTCAAATTTCACGCAATTTAGTTAAATACTGGAGATGACAGAGCTTACAGGCTCCAGTAATACAAGTTTACCAGCATCCGAAGAAAATAGATACAACCTCGGTTTTTAACAATCATTGCGTATTTACTGCAACACTAACAAGACTTCCAAGCTCGGTATTGTACTTGCGTATAGTACTCAGTTTAAATATTATTCAGATAATGTACAATGTCAAACCAACTACGAGTGAGCAATCAATACTGTCATTGTTCTCCTTTAAAAAAAATGTTACAAGACGTGTGCAGTACATGCAACAAAAACTTTTTCATCTATCGAAAACTAAACTAGAACACTTTTAAAATGTCAAAAAGCTCCGTTTAAAAATTAAATGTACGATCACGTGCGCGTGCGATGGAATGAAGGAATGGAACTGCTTCTAACAACAGCAAAGAAAAACTAGATAAACTTTCACATATAGAACAAACAACAATAATAGGCAAAACAACTGGATGCAACATTATATCGTGAAACAAAAACCGAAGATAAAATTGCGAGTTACAATAGGGGATCAAATTTGTTTAGAATGGATGGCAGCGTCACAGACAACTTTTCGCTAACAACTAACGAGTTACATTACAGTACTTACTGCGAGAAACTGGTGACTTAAAGTATTAAATGACACTGTACGAGATAAACAGTGAAATGAAAATTAAAAGAAGTATTTCAAGTATTCTTATAGGAAAATACCAAAAGCAACTTACCACTTCAGGTCACAGATGGAAATCTCGTGAATGCATGAATCCCTTACGTCACATACCAAACACGTGACATTGAGTTGTACGTTTGATTGGCTGTCGTACGAAACCGTATGTTGTGATTGGACAATCACCCGAAGAAGGGGCAACTTCAAAATAATCCTCTCTCTCAAGCAATGACCATTTTATTTTCAGTATTTTACCAAACTAACATATTCAATATTGTTAAGCGGATGTTAGATACGTAAAATATTACAAGATGTATATTGTCAGTAGCGAGCTTGCCGTGGGAAGGCCGGTGATGTTTAGACCAAACCAATATTGAACTAGGAGCGAAGCTATTTGTCGTCTGCAAATTGAATTGGAAAGCTCTTGACTGATGGCATATTTATCAGAAAAAAGTATTTGTTGTTGTTTTATTAATTATTTATAAAACGCATGATTACTATGTCATAAATTCAGTAAGAGGTGCACATCTTAAATGTGTTACTCTTCCTTAGTCAACTTGTCCATCCCTTATATTTTATTGAGACAGTCCACTGACCTGCTGGTAATCCAGAAATGGTGGACGGCGATGGTTTTGTAATTGTGATCGATGTTCAAAGTTGAGAGGTACGATCTTGATCAGTGGGTGTATGTATATATTGTTATATTCCGTGAGATATATGTGATATGTTTTACCATGGTTTTACATATAATAGGGTACACTTTGGCACCCGAATGTTTGTCCCAAGTGTTGCACTGCTTTGCACAAGCACAGTCCCTCTATCACTGTGGTGAAAGCAATGGACTCAACATTTTGAACTTCGAAAAGTCACATGGTAATAGTTTGTTCTACCACCGGCGTGTGAGCAAAAACAAAAATAAATTGGTAGGGTAAGGTATAAGGCTCATACAGTTGTACACCGCAAATGTGTAAGAATTTAGATATTGCATAATACCGGTATCCATTTACAGGGTTTGTTATCGTCTTTGGTGCCAACTGGAGTGTGTGTGTGTGTGTGTGTGTGTGTGTGTGTGTGTGTGTGGGGGGGGGGGTAATAGTTAGATAGGGGATGGCAATACCATATTACAGGTTGTACAACACATGTGTGTATTTTCCTTTTTTTATCAAATATTATAATATGCTTAGCTATATAATTTGCTGAAGCTACTAGAATGGAATATATTATTAACACCACTAGTCGCTTCGATGTTAGCGAGTTTCACGGTAAGGGATTGGTCAGTTACTTCGGCCTCGCGCGCGGGGGGGGGGGGTCGGGTCGGTGGATCAGTGGGGGGGGTTACCCTGTTTTTGATTGTGCAAATAGGGGGGTCACCCTGTTTTTGATATCATGAATAGGGGGGCTCACCATGTTTTCCAGAATTCACACGCGCGCTCATGCATATATTTTTAAAAATTAACAAAAGATAAAAAAGTTAATTGTACAAATGTGTTCTTAATAATAACTATTACCTATATTGCCTATAAATTTGTTGATGCAAAAACGTTATAGACTAAATATTTTGAGGTTAAAGTTGCCAAATAACTATCAGATTATGCAATGCGACTAGAACCCCAATTATACAGTTTTAAACACATCCCAAGTCCATGTGCTGCTGATATCAGATTATTTTATTTAAAGTCTGAATTCACCATTGTATAAGATATTTACTGGATTTATCTAATTATAACAGGGGACAGAAAGACAACACAGCAATTAGTACACAGAGCAGTGACAATTTTTGTTCAGCAAATCAAAAAAGTTAAATTTGGGAAAATGCTGATATATAAATTAAAATAAATGATGAAAAAATAAATAAATAGTTTTTTTTGTTTTTTTAACTTTTAAATATGCATATTTTGCTCTGTAAAATACCAAAATCCAACACAAATTTAAGCAAAAATCAAAGTTACCTTTGTTTTCATAAGCACAGACTGTGCTCCGGGTGTAAAGCTTTCCTGGTATATAAGATACAGTACTCATTTCGCCCAACCTCCCGCCCGCTTCCGGATTTCGATCGCTTTTTTTTCGCTCGCTTTGTTCAATTCAACCGCGCAATTTACGCTTTTTTTTGCGACCGCGCAAATCCGGAAGTATCCGCTCGCGCAATCGCTCGCTTGCTCGCTCGCTCGCCTGACAGCGCAACCGCCCGCATTTACAGTTCATTACCTACTGTTTCATGTACAAGTGTATCATTTTTGTTTTTTATGATGTTAAAATAAGAATAAATACAATCAGAAATTTATAGAACGACCGTTGAAAAAATACGGTGGATCACACGGCCATATAAAATTGGTAATAATACATACGCGTAGTAATAATGTCCACCATCGAACCAAACATGTGAAATCAAATACGACAGTGACACAGACACAACTAATATGAAATAAAACCATTCTATTTTTGGTGGAGGATGAAAACTGTCTACTGTAGAGTACGGTATTCGTTGAGTAACCGTGTGTAGGGTGACGGTTGTCATGCACGCATGGTTTGGGTTTAACACGGGTCAAGTTGTAGTTATGTTAAAATCCGTGGCACTTATAACAATTGAAGAATATCTGCAGGAATAGTAAGACTGTGAAAAAAACGACTAATCGATTGTTATAGAATGACCGTAGTGTACAATTTGTCAAACAAATACAATACTTGCAAATGTGATGTCGGCCAGCGCCCATCTTACTTGTCCGAAGTTGTCGAAGCCGACATCAATGGAGATCACATTTTTTAACAAGGCGGCTGGCAAGCGGACTAACACGTTACATAAACTTGTTGAATTACAATTATGGTTTTTATTTTTACGCCCAATGTCTCGTTATAAAATAAAGGATTCAAATTTTGCAGGGTATTCCGTTTTTTGCAAACTCTGGGCGAAATACTTTCATGAGCTGTACGTAGTTCACTTACAGCCAAAACAAAGTCAGCTTGGACATTAAGTTGTGAGACGCGACAAAACAAACGCTGCCAGTGATAGATTACGTGAATAAAACAACAAAATAAACGCAATCAAAGGCGCCGACCACATGCTTTGGAAGTAAATAGACTGCGTTGCTAAGAGGAATCGCACCTGCATCTCGACGATGTCTCCGGTCATGAGCAGGGTTTGCCGCGTCTTAGAAAAATTGAAAGTTAAAAAGGAATCAGTGTCGGGGAACCATTCACAATGTTTGCATGAAAAATCCCACGCGAAAGCGTTTTTTTTTCCTGTTACAAACACTATGGGACCTGAATCCCAATTAATTCATAAATATGAATCGGTAAGGGTCAATTTCCTGCAATCCTTCAAGATTATATTTGCCTCCGAAAATCTTTCTAACGATGACCTGGAAGATTGCCATGATTGAGTGCCACCATTTCTGTTCTAAGATTTATTCAGTATAATAATACAAATGTTCACCCCAACAGAGGTGGACATACAGTTTTAGCGACCCGAAGAGCTCATTGTCAACCGAGGCGAAGCACTACGATAAAGACTTTCCGTTCCCAATAAATAATATTAATAAAAAAACTTCTCGTTCCCGACATTATGAAATTCTTTCGTTTTGGGGGAAAAAACCTGGAAAAAAAACTGATTTTGACAAAATAATTTAAAAATTGATATTAAGAATAATTCATAACGAAATGTATTCCATATGTACCCATAATTTTTTTTCATAATTACTGATTACACACGAATATTACAGAAAAAAATAACTTGCTATATTATCTATATTTGTGCCTTTTATTTGTCTTGAATTGTGACTGAAAGGACCTGGATGAAATTACAAACTATGTAGTGTGTTCGACAACTCATGTATGAACAACAATTTTAATAAATATGATTTTACTTGGTAAATTACTGTATTTTTCTACATAAAAACAAAAGAATTTCACAATGTCTTTATTATCATAGCGTTGTTGGTAATAGTTGAAAATGATACATCCACGTGAACCTGCTTATATGAGATCGAAGGAGTCTCTGTTTTCAACAGCCGTATACATCTAACTGCGTCATCAAGTTTCCTTGTGGACCACGAGCTCTGTTCCTTGTTTGCACGTTATCATGTTCACACAATCGCAGACATTATTTGTAGGGGTGCCCTTTGAAATGGCACATTTTCTCGATGTTTTAGCGAGTACTCCGCGGGTTGTTCTCACATCAGCATAATTTTCCTCAAGTTCACTCATCGCTTTCCCACATGCACTTCTCGTTCTTTGCTGCTAACTTTTTTTGCACTCTAATATGTTGTTGTTTTTGTCTTTCTAAACATCGAGTTTATTTTTGACATTCAACGAGATCGCTTGAATTTTGAATTTGATGACGGTTCGAATTCGGTTCTGATTGAGTTTATTTTTTTATTTTTGTTTTCAAAATGTATCACTGGCTGCGTTTGTTTTGTTTTCCTCAACAAATTAACTGTTCCTAGATCTCTTTCATTTTTCGTCCAGTTGCTGCCAATCCAATAATTCGTCGCCGCATGTACTCAGACAAGCGATTAATCGTCACAGTCATTATACCAGTAGTTTAAGTCCAATTGATTTGTAGAAATTCAGCTATGCGATAATTATATGTGCAGTTTTGTTTTGCGCACCCAGACACGAGCAAAAGTTAACCAATATATTTTCTGAGCTACAGCATTCGTATTACTTATGCAAATTGAGTAAGGGTCATAGTGTGAGTTGCGTTCTCAAATAACAAAGTGTCAAATTATTTTGAGCGCCAATCCGAATGAATTTAGTCAAAATCACACACAGAAACACACACAACACACAAATACTTGTACTCAATACATATCGCGATTGACCAGTTATATAGCTGCTTGAACTACACACACAAGGACATAAATATGTAAATACAGGTCACAGTTTGACTTGCGTAGCAAACGTTACAATGTCAAGTGATTTGAAGGAGTCTTTGTTCCAAAACAGAGAAGCAATAGGCGTTGTGTTTTGAATCGTCATTAAAACCTAAATTTATTACGAATAAAAACTTAAGTTTATACATACAATGTAAGATCATTGTTACTCCAGCGGTCGGTTGGCAAGCGAACAATGTTTCTGAAGCCAGCCATAGCAGGAGCAAGCGAGCGAACAAAAGCAAGCGAGCGAGCGAACAAAAGCGAGCGAAAAAAAAGCGGTCGGTTTCCGGTCGGAAAGCAGCGAGCGGTCGGAAATTAAGCGATAAGCGGTCGGGAAAAAAGCGATTAAAGCGGGAGGTTGGGCGGAATGAGTACTGTATGAAAGATATTATAAATCCAACTGAGTTTTCATAGAGTTCAAACCGCCTAGATTCAAATTCTTTTTTTCCTATCTTACATAAAGGGCGTTTATCAAGTGAGTACTCCACAGCTTTGCTTTTATTTACTATCTTTAGCAGCATAGATTTCCCTCCTTCCTGCAACCTTTTCTGTAGTCATTTTTTGGCTTTATGCTTCCCTTCCCCTCCTAAGGTCTATTAAATGCAAACACTAAAAATTATGTCAAAATTATGGCAAACCATGATATTTTGAATGCACATATAATACATTTTGTAATCATGTCAGAGCCAAAACTGTTTCTTTCTTTCTTTCTTTTTTTGGGGGGGGGGGGGTCAGCATGTATTAAAATATAATATGGGGGGGGGGGGGGTCACCCACTTTTTTTTTTTGATAGGGGGTGGGTCAACTGAGATTTACAGCTGGCAAAATGGAATCTGCCGACCCCCCTAGGCTGAAGTAACTGACCAATCCCTAAGTGGGTTTCGTATCTGGTGGGTTTCGCAGGGAGTAGGGCTCTGTCTCAGTAACTGGTCCGATATCAAAATCAAGAAACTCTCCGATTTTACATAATCGGGGAATTTCAAGCTACTAAATGAAGTACAGGACGACGAAGCTGAAATATCCAAGAACCAACACATACCAAAAATCTCAAAAGTGAATATTCGTGGTGTATTTTAATTCTAATCGGACAGGAAGTGGGAATTTGTTAGTACTCTCAATAACATATTGGTGATCTGCTCCGCTAGGATTGCCCTTATGATCACTTTTGTAGGTTTGTATTCGTGATCCGCTCCGCTAGGATTGCTCTTATAATCACTTTTTTCGTTTTTTGTGTGTGTGTGTGTATGTGTGTGTGATTTCCAGTGTTTTCACATTTCTTCTGTGATTTTTTTGGCTTTTGGCTTGGATGATTTCTTTCAAACTTGGCAGGTAGGTCACACCTTCACTCTGGTTATTTGAAAAAATCTGAAATTTTTTTTGGCCCACCATTGCCTTAGCAACAGCCAAAAAACTGATTTTTGGATAGCTTCGCGCCAAATGTATCTCCTCCTACAAATTTAGGATATAACACTTCAGACATAGCTCATTCTACTCAGCTTGAGTGTGGGCACAAAGTTACTATTTGAATTTGTGATATCTATTACCAAGAAATTTGACCTCAAAGTTCACCAAAAATGGCTTTTTAACTCTTCTGTGATTTTTCTGGCTGAGCCGGTTTGGCAGGCAAATCACACCTTTACTGTAGTTAGGATCGCCAACCAGCCTACCAGCTTGTGTGTGTGTCTGTGTGTGTGATTTCCACAGTTTTCATGTATAAATTCTTCTGTAATTTTTCTGGATTGGCCGATTTCGCTCAATCGTGGCAGATATGTCACACCTTCACCCCAGTAATTATTCAAAAAAAATGTGGTGTGGTGTAAATCCCAGCTGTAAATCTCAGTTGACCCACCCCCTATCAAAAAAAAAAAAAGTGGTGTATTTTAAGTCAAAAAAAATGTTTTTTGAATAGCTTCGCGTCAAATGTAGATACAAATCCCTACAAATTCGAGATAAAACACCTCAGACATAGCTCGACAAACGAACGACACAAACGACCTGCATCCTTGAGAATCTAGCCTTTGCTTTTCGAGCGAAAAAGGACAAAATTACTCACCACGGGGATAGATACCTCAATTATATTTTGATTTTAGTAATCGAGGGTAAAAACCATGTTTATGCTATGAGAAAGTCCAGATCTTGAATGTACTTTAGTGCAAATCCATTTTTGCCTATCACGGCGAACGCAATTTAATGCGAGTGAATTCCCCTAGTTGTATGCGGTGACCATGGGCAAAAGCATTGTTATGCAAATTAGCTTTAGTTGAAAATTTGAGTTTTCTCGGCAATATCTACGTGAATTTTTACCAAAATGTTATTGGCAAGACTCAGAATACGACTGTGCCAGCCACTGAAACGCAATTGAAGGCAAATGAACACGTCAAGCAAAAAAGACGTTTTCGAGTCGTGGCGTAAAATGAAGGCACATACCATTTTAGAAATCAGTTAATTTGAGGGTATCACAATAAGCAAGGGAGTAAATCGTTTTTATGCTACGAAAAAATGCAGACCTTGAACATACCTTTTGGACTTTAGTACAACGTCATTTCAGTTTGATTACCTAACGTTTTTAGGTTCATTTGCTGCAAATTACAGAGCACATACCTAAGCGGCCGTCCCTCAGCAATTAATGAAGCAAAGACATGTTCGAAGTACAGGACGACGAAGATAAATATCCAAGAATCAACACATACCAAAAATTATATCGCAAAAGTGAATATTCGTGGTGTATTTTAAGTCTAACTGGACCATAAGTGGAAATTTGTTAGTACTCTAAATATCCAAATATATTTTAGTATAAGGTAGTAATTATCATTTCTGCTTTAATATACATTTTTGTAGACTGTTAAATAAATGTAAATTATGTAAACAGCGGTGAGCGCTCTACCCTTGAAGGCAGAACGCGAAATTACCTATTTTGCTGTCACAGCTATTTCGCCCCTTGTTTTACGCAATTGACAATTATGTTTCAAGAATTTTTATCAGAATCACAACAGACTGCAAGGAAGTCAACTGTTAATAATGTACGTACAACAAATACAAAATATTTTTATTAGCTCCGCTGTCGACTTTGTCGAGCAGGGCTTATCATATGAGTGATTGTCCGTCGTCGTCGTCCGACGTCTGTCATCCGTGTCAATGTTTTACTTTTTCGACTTCTTCTTGAAAACTACAAGCCTGAATGCTTTGATACTTGGTGTATATGTACCTTGGGTAGATCTCTCTCAGATTTGTTCATTTCATGATGATGACTTCAATTCTCTAATTTTGGTGAATGTTTTTGTCATTTTTGGTAAAAAGTGATATTTTCAACTTCTAATTTGTTAAAAACCGCAAGTCCAATTGCTTTGATATTACATATATAGGTACTACATGTGGATCTTTCTCAGATTTGTTCATTTTGTAATGATATCTTCAATTCTCTAATTTTGGTGAATATTTTTGTCATTTTTTTCGACTACCCCATGTGTGTTCCAAATTTAGCAGGAAAGCGAGGTGTTTTTCACCTCTTAGAGCGGGCCCCGCGGGAGGCAAATAGGCCCCCTTTAAAATGCTAATGTCTGCAATAGACCCCCAGAAACAACCTCGCAACAACCACTCTCATACACCGCCCTAGGCCCTAAATTGGCGGACCCATAGCCCAGACAAGGCCGCAAACGTCCGACTGAACTTTCCCAGTGAAACTTCCGCCACTTCCAACACGAGCATATGGAGAAAGCTTATTGTAATGGAAGAAACGAAACGAAACAGGATAACACATAATCAAAATTGAACTGTATTCAGTGTATATGGGTTTTTATATGCTCAATATTAACAAAATATTTGCCGAAAATAATAATATTTAATACGTATATGGCTTGTTTCGCTAATTACAGATAATCACAAATCTGTAATCAGCGAAACAAGGGTCTTACACGTACAAAATTTACAACTGTCGATGGAAACTTGACCTGTATATTTAGCTTTCAGTAGTGTACACAATAACATAAATCGCTGATTACAGATTTTTGAATATGTTTAATGTTGTTATATATACACTACTGAAAGGTCACGAAATATACTGGTCAAGTTTCAACCGACGGCTGTTAATATTGTACGTGTATTCGCTGATTACAGATTTTTGATTAGCGAAATGAGCCATATACGTATTAAATATTATATTTTGTAAATATTGTGCGTATAAAACCCATTTTCACTGATTACAGTTTAATTTTTATTATGTGTGTTATCCCGTTTTGTTTCGTTTCGTCGATTACAATAAGCCGCATACAGAATGTCATTCCCCAGAGTCATCCACACTTCCGAAACTTATTTCGCGCCTCGGTCTCTGCATCCAGCTCCTGCTTTTTTCTGGGTTTTCTACCCTGTATTCATGCCAAAGTCACTCGGAGCTGAACATAAAATTGCGTAATGATTATCTGATGGAACAAGAAACCTGGCAAAGTCGTATGCATTGTGTATTAAACTATAAAATAAATTATCATATTCACAATCATGTCAATTGTCTCATCTTTCTTCATCAAACAATGAACGACACCAACAGGAGTTGTGTAAATAGTAACTTGTTTTAGTTGATCACACTCCACTTGATTGCAAAAAAACTGCAGAGAATGCTCGCAATATGGGGTAAGATGTTCTCAATATGTGTCTGAAATGGGGGTGTTTTTTTTTCTTCTGCTCTCGGGGCACTAAATTTACATTGCGTCTGCAAAAGGGGGCATGGTTTGCCAATGTGCTGCCAGCCCTAGGGGCCTATTATTTTTTAGCAAGAACGCACATGGTGTAAGGTTTAAATATAGAGTGACCCCCCTGGGATATAGGTACCACATGTGGACCTCTTTCAGATTTGTTAATTTCGTGGTGATATCTTCAATTATCTAATTTTGATGATTATTTTTGGTGAAAAGTGATATTTTCGAATTCTTGTTGAATACAGCAAGTCCTGTTGCTTTGATACTATACATATTGTTCATTTTCTAATGATATCTTCTGTTCTTTAATTGCAATGTGCATTGCTAACAGCGGAGCTATCTCAGCCGACAAGCTGCTTGTTAGTCCCTGTTCGGACATAGTCCGAAAACGGGGACTTATGTTTTGCCCTCCGTGTGTCCGTGTGTGTGTGCATTTGTGCGTGTGTCCGGACCTGTATCTTAGAAATGCCTGGACCAATCACAATCAAACTTCAAACATACATCGTACATGATATTATTCATATCAATTTCAAGTCAATTTGTTTCATGATCTTATTCAAGATGGCTGAATAGCGGCCATTTTTGTGCTAAAAAATCCTAAAAATCAACCATTTCTCGGCTGTTTACAGATGGATTTTGTTCAAACTTGCTATATACATTGGACATTATGGGACCTTGATGCAAACAATTTTGTTTTTCAGATAAGATTCAAAATGGCCGACTGGCGGCTATTTTGTATTAATAAATGTGGTTCTCGTGCCATATCTCTGACTTGCTTTCACTGATTATGTTCAAATTTTAAATATTCATTATACATCATGTCATGGATAGACAGATATATTGGTTTGACGATCCTATTTAAAATGGCCAAACGATGGCCTTTTTTGTGCTTAACAATCATCAAATATCAAGCATTTCTGGCATTTATGAATGGATTTCGTTCAAACTTGGTACATATATTAGACATTACAGGTCACTGATGCACATCATTTATTTTTCAGATCGGATTCAAAATGGCTGTCTGGCGATTCTATTCAAAATGGCCAAATGGTGGTCATTTTTGTGCTAAAAAATCAAGCATTTCGTTCAAACTTGGTACATACATTAGACATTACAGGTTCTTGATGCTCGCCATCATAGCATAAACACGAGTTTTACCCTAGCTTACTAAAATTAAAATGTGATTGGGGTCACAGTCACCGTAGCTAATGCCACGGTAAGTAGTCTCTCTTAGTTATAATTGTCGTCCAAATAATTAACGTCCCAAATTTTGGTTCCCTGGCGCCTCTAATAAATAAGCTATATGACCACTGGTCTGAATCAATATCACCCACAAAATGGATTATTGGGCGAAAATCTTTTTTTTTTACCCCAACATTTTTCGCTCAGGAAGACGCTCACGCTAAATTACGATAACCCGGGCGCCACTAATAAATAACCTATCTAAGCGCTCTGCTGAATCATTCATATCACCAAATAAACATGAAAGAATGGACGAACCTTCAAAACATTCGTTGTGATATTGTATTACTTGCATAGATTGCGTTTTTGTAGTGACATACATTGCATCCATCAATTTTGTTTCAAAGACTGCAGTTGCACAGATGTTAGCAGAATGTTGAAAACTTCGTCGTGAAATTCTTGTAAGAAACATTTTCGGATTCCCTAAAATTTGTTTTGACCTTTGTCACCTATTCCCACATCAGAGTGAATTACAGCATTAATATTTGTTCTCCGGGAATCTTTGCTGGTATTTTCGCTCGGAAACACAAGGGCCATAAGACTTGATTTTCAAGGACGCAGGTCGTTTGGATTGAATGATTTCTTTTGTTTCAAGTTTGTTGTATGCCTAGAAACATTGCAACGTTGTTATTTTGGTGAATACAAAATGTATATAAATTCAAATAAAGGATTTTGATATGCTAATCGAACAACTCCGTACTGGAACATCTCCAGTATAAAAAGTCCTCTACTCTCTGAAATTTGACAATGGCACTAGCCCGAAATGGATTTCCTTTTCAATTTGTCTTTAATGTAATCACAGTGTTGAGGGACTGTGATGTAATCGATAATGTTGACGTCGCTGTACGTAAAAACACACTGTCGAATTGACAACATTCGGTCTCAGACAACCAACCAAATGAATGGAAATATCAGTTAAATCAATCATGAAGACTGATGATTCGATTGATGGCCTGATGATCGGAATAGCTGTAATTGTGATTCTCAATTTCTATGTGTAAAATATCGCTGGTATGGACAGCGACGACTGACTGACTTTTGATTCTGTAAGCTTTCTAGACACTGGCAACTGACTTTTATCTTTTTGTTACTATTCTGACTTTTTCTTGGTCGAATTTTACACTGATAAGTAAGTATTAGGTAAGTAAACGATTCGGTGCATAGTCAACATAAAACTCTTGATAACAGGTAGGACCTGAAGGTGGCGTCAACATGCAGCATTAAGTGGCAAGTGACAATCCCTTTTTTTAAAATATCATTTCCTTGGATTTCCGCATGAAGTAACACGTTATCATTATATCAAGAAAAAATAAGAATTTCTTTTGTCCAGGTTGTATAATGGATTCTATAATTAATATATCATGGGTATTTTTATAAGGTGTACCTTTATGTATTACCGGTAAAATATGCACACCATTAAAATGATAAAAACTTCAAATGCAACCGTAGTACACATACAGACTGATTTTGGATTACCGATAGTTAAAATTTTGCCAACATAATTGGTGGTGGGAATTACCAAGCCATTTTATAAAATAGTGAACAAATATATTCGTAACAAACACTAACCGTAAAATGCACCCTCATTGTCACTGATGGAATATTTTTTATTGAAATTTCTTAATTTTATGTTTGTTGTATTGCAACACATTAGTGATATGTTGACTCCTTGCTAAATCATGGGTGTCAGGATTCAAACAACAAACGTGACATATCAGGGTTCGTGAGGGGAGTTTCATGCGTTGAAAACGAATCAATAGCACATATACACACATGCGTTTGTAGTAAGTTTTCTTTATTGAAAAAACATCACAGCTTCCATGCCCACATGAATTCAACTCATTGTAGTGAATTTTATAGAGCTATATCAAAGGCGGACCGGCCAGGAAGTATGTAAAGTTGCGATTTGACACCTCGTCAACACCTTGAGTCAGGCGGCTGCCATCCTTTGTACATGTCTCTCAGTAATTGACGGACAGTAAGTGTTAAGTTGTCTTCTCCAGCCTTTTTACGGCCAATTAAATACAAGATGCAACAAAACATTAGTTTTTTTACTTACTAGGATGTAACTTTTACTGACTTCTGTTACATCCGAGTTAACGTATACCAATTTTATAGCTTACAAAATATTTGTAGACTATTGTCAAGTAATATAAGAGGCTGCACTAGAAACTAGCTAGGATATATACATCGCAGTTAACGTATATGCATTCTTACTATCTTATGCTAAAATATGAAGTTACTCAGATAGGGGAAATGTCTCATGGCATGGAAAAATAATGCTTTCTTTTGTTCAGGTTATATGATAAATATTTTGAGTGTGTATGTATTAAAATATGCAATCATAAATACACATGCAAAGTAAACAAAATTATGTGAATTTGCATTGGTGATGGGAATTTCCATGCCAGTTTATAAAATTTTGAACAAATATTTATCGTAAAAATACTAATTCTCATTAAGGTGTATCATTTATGCATATAATTGTAATTTCTCATACTTTGTATCATTTAAAATTATACATGGTATTCCCAGATTAACACCGGTTGTTAATGGCATATACAACATTAGATTTTCAACTCCGATGAAAAGACAAGTTTCTGCACTCACCGCGAAAGCCACTCATCACGAAAGCCAATCATTGCGATAGCCAATCATTGCGATATCCAATCATTGCGATATCCAATCATTGCGATATCCAATCATTGCGATATCCAATCATTGCGATATCCAATCATTGCGATATCCAATCATTGCGATATCCAATCATTGCGATATCCAAGCATTGTGATAGCCAATCATCGTGATAGCCAATCATTGCGATAGCCAATCATCGTGATAGCCAATCATTGTGATAGCCAATCATTGTGATAGCCAATCATTGCGATAGCCAATCATTGTGATAGCCAATCATTGTGATAGCCAATCATTGTGATAGCCAATCATTGCGATAGCCAATCATTGTGATAGCCAATCATTGTGATAGCCAATCATCGTGATAGCCAATCATTGTGATAGCCAATCATTGTGATAGCCAATCATTGCGATAGCCAATCATCGTGATAGCCAATCATTGCGATAGCCAATCATCGTGATAGCCAATCATTGTGATAGCCAATCATCGTGATAGCCAATCATCGTGATAGCCAATCATCGTGATAGCCAATCATCGTGATAGCCAATCATTGCGATAGCCAATCATCGTGATAGCCAATCATTGCGATAGCCAAGCATTGCGATAGCCAAGCATCGCGATAGCCAATCATTGCGATATCCAATCATTGCGATATCCAATCATTGCGATATCCAATCATTGCGATAGCCAAGCATTGTGATAGCCAATCATCGTGATAGCCAATCATTGCGATAGCCAATCATTGCGATATCCAATCATTGCGATATCCAATCATTGCGATATCCAATCATTGCGATATCCAATCATTGCGATATCCAATCATTGCGATATCCAATCATTGCGATATCCAATCATTGCGATAGCCAAGCATTGTGATAGCCAATCATCGTGATAGCCAATCATTGCGATATCCAATCATTGCGATATCCAATCATTGCGATATCCAATCATTGCGATATCCAATCATTGCGATATCCAATCATTGCGATATCCAAGCATTGTGATATCCAAGCATTGTGATAAACAATCTTCGTGATAGCCAATCATCGTGATAGCCAATCATTGCGATAGCCAATCATCGTGATAGCCAATCATTGTGATAGCCAATCATTGTGATAGCCAATCATTGCGATAGCCAATCATTGCGATAGCCAATCATTGCGATAGCCAAGCATTGCGATAGCCAATCATTGCGATAGCCAATCATTGCGATAGCCAAGCATTGCGATAGCCAATCATTGCGATAGCCAATCATTGCGATAGCCAATCATTGTGATAGCCAATCATTGCGATAGCCAATCATTGTGATAGCCAATCATTGCGATAGCCAAGCATTGCGATAGCCAAGCATTGCGATAGCCAAGCATCGCGATAGCCAATCATTGCGATAGCCAAGCATCGCGATAGCCAAGCATCGCGATAGCCAATCATTGTGATAGCCAATCATTGCGATAGCCAAGCATTGCGATAGCCAAGCATCGCGATAGCCAATCATTGAGATAGCCAATCATTGCGATAGCCAATCATTGCGATAGCCAAGCATCGCGATAGCCAATCATCACGATAGCCAATCATTGCAAAACTGCTAGTCTTAAAAAAAAATTGTTGTATGTGTTTAAGTGAAGCGATCATCTCTTGCGCACTCTTGGGAATTGAGTCCCAAGCAATGATAACAATGCATGCTAAAAACGCAAAGGCTCATGGGTAAATGCTTGCTTGTAAACAATGACACACTGTGGCCATCTGATGCATAATATGCGTATGCAGGGACGACTCCCTCGCTTTAAAGCAATACTGTGCATATTCTTCTGTTTTCTTTTTGTTTTTCTGGGTCCTACATTACAAACATTTTGTGGTATATGCAAATGAAGACATAAGCATGGTTCTTGCTTCTAAATCTTTATCCTCACAAAAAACCTTTACATATGACTAAGCACAATGCATGATTTGGACAATTGTAAATATGTAACTGGCTTTTATCTTTAAAAACTGCTATCAGTCTCATCTATGCAGATGTGCATTTATAACAACAGTGATACTTGAAATGCTTTAATTTATATTTTCAGATTTTGAAATCATGCCTACTTTAAAGATTCGGGGAGTGGATGTGGAATTTCCATTTGTTCCTTATGCATGTCAACAAGACTATATGGCAAAAGTCATTCAATGTCTTCAAGAGGTAATATTACTTTACATTTTATTAGCAATAGTTATGGATAAATAAAGCTGTCAAGAAAGAAAAGAATATTGTGCTGTGATTTGGTGGTATTCATATTGTGCTGTGATTTGGTGGTATTCATATTGTGCTGTGATTTGGTGGTATTCATATTGTGCTGTGATTTGGTGGTATTCATATTGTGCTGTGATTTGGTGGTATTCATATTGTGCTGTGATTTGGTGGTATTCATATTGTGCTGTGATTTGGTGGTATTCATATTGTGCTGTGATTTGGTGGTATTCATATTGTGCTGTGATTTGGTGGTATTCATATTAGCTAAATTGATTACATTGCTATTTTCAGAAGACCAATGGAATTCTAGAGAGTCCAACAGGTACAGGAAAGACACTATGTTTGTTGTGTGCTACGTTGGCATGGCGACAGTCATTCATTGCTGATCAGCAACTACAATCATTACGTAGATCAGACACTGATGGTGTTTTCAATAGTGGATTTGGTAAAGACTTGTCCGAAGATCTTTATAATGGACATGGCGCATGGGGAGGATCTGATGAAGGCATGTAACTATA
Organism: Saccoglossus kowalevskii; assembly: GCF_978046115.1. Classification (NCBI taxonomy): domain Eukaryota; kingdom Metazoa; phylum Hemichordata; class Enteropneusta; family Harrimaniidae; genus Saccoglossus; species Saccoglossus kowalevskii. The sequence continues at coordinate 1,316,897 of NC_140658.1, forward strand.
ACAACTGAAAATTGTTACACTGTGGCTATCACCCTACCTGTGACAAAGCAGGACATTTTGTACCAAAATAGGCATTCACTGTCAGAATAAGGAATTAGTTCTGAGCGAACCATATTGTTTAACTTCAGTATATGTATTTATCCTACTTTCTAGGAATGTTAATGGAAAAACCTCGGATTATCTATGCATCTAGAACCCATTCTCAGCTTTCTCAGGCGATTCAACAACTCAAGGACACCTCATACAGGTACTGATGTATTACATTGTTGTGCTGCTGTCCACCTATTTACATTCATAATATTTGCTCAAGTGTTACAATCATCACACAGCATGTGTTCAAATTTTGTAATAACAAACAATGCATTTTACACATGTTTGTGTGTCAATACCATACTGCTCAAATTGACTAAGTGTTCAAAATGTCATAATAAAGACGCAGCCGGCGGTGCGTGTCACACGTTCTTTTTGAAAAAGTTGACGCGCGAAAAATAAAAGTTAACTCGCCAACCGTATATTCTCTAAACCACGCCCATTGACGAGAAGTCATACAAAATAGAAACTGTTGGAGGTGACTCGTTCCGAACGCCTCCAAGAGAAAATAAACTTCAATGGTGGCTAGAAAATATTTACCATGAGAGAGAGAGAGATATGTTCCTGGTCTGCGAAGTTCTTGATAAAAAAATAACGGCATAAAATATTCAGGAAATTTTACCAGGAATTCCATCAGGTCACAAGAGACTCCTACTTTTTGAAGCAGCCAAGTTACGTACACCAATCAAGCAGAACTTTATAATGCCTATGTTACATCGTTTAACGAAGACAGTACTAGTAATTTGAAATGTCAAGCAATTTCTACGCGTATCCTCACAACAAAACGCAAAAATTGTTAGCCAGACAAGACCACTGCTACATATACTGATGACAGTGCACCACGTCAACGTAACCCAGTCTCCCCAAAAATCACTTCACTTTAGTTCTTGTCACGAGAAGTATGTGTAATCAATTGAAAGAATCAAAGTCGATAAATAAATCTCTTCAATGTTTCGATCAACTCTAAGTCACTATCCTGGAGTTATGCTAATATCCTCTGTTGCCTTTGCTTGCTCTGCATAATAATAAACTTCGCCATATTTTGCGAATCCCCTTGTCGGTGAAACGAAACGTTTCTGCTATTTCACAAAAAGAAGAAAAATTAAAGCTGCAAGCAGCATCACAGGGGCCCAAGTATACATGCCATAAATAATGTCAAATGATACACATGATACACAATTAGTTTGAATGATTAGTACCATGAGGTCGAAATGCAGTTGGTTCCATATATTTATTTGAGATATAAAGGTTATTAATATATGGTCATCTGTTATTTTAATCAAATCTCTTGTTCAACATAGTCATGATAACACAGGATTCATCTTCCTAACTGCAACAGTGTTTGAGATACAACGATTATGCATATTAATGAGCTCACATGACCATATATGGTCATCTGTTATTTTATTCAAATCTCTTGTTTAACATCATCATAATAACACAGGTTTCATCTTCCTACCTGCAACAGTGCTTGAGATATAACAGTTATGCATATTAATGAGGTTAGAAGCCCCCACCCCATGGGTGCCCAGCCACGTGGCCTAACAGTGTGCTATTGGGGCAAAATGATGCATCTGATGACACAAATGCACATACAAAATTTGAAAGACCATATATGGTTATCTGTTATTTTAATCAAATCTCTTGTTCACTGTTGTCATAATGACACAGGATTCATCTTCCTAACTGCAACAGTGTTTGAGATATAACGATTACGCATATTAATGAGTTCACATGACCATATATGGTCATATGTTATTTTAATCAAATCTAAGGTTCACTGTTGTCATGATAACACAGGAATCATCTTCCTACCTGCAACAGTGCTTGAGATATAACAGTTATGCATATTAATGAGTTCACATGACCATATATGGTAATCTGTTATTTTAATGAAATTGCTTGTTCACTGTTGTCATGATAACACAGGAATCATCTTCCTAACTGCAACAGTGCTTGAGATATAGCAGCTATGCATATTAATGAGGTTAGAAGCCCCCACCCCATGGGCGTGTAGCCACATGACCTAGCCATATGCCATTCAGGGGAAAGAATGTATCTAAAGAGTAGAATACACATACAAAATTTTATTCCAATCGGACTAATACAAAACATGTAGTTGCATAATTTCAATTTTCACAAAATGCAAGATGGCGGCCAAACCACGTGACTTATCAAAAATATATTATTTTTTCCATATGGAGTTGAGGCCAGGCATGGTAAATATGAAAACATCTAGTAGATTCGTTGAATCACCTCTGAGAAACAAATGCCCAAACTTTTGGTCAATTTTCCTCAAAATCCAAGATGGCGGCGAAACCATGTGACTGATCTGAAATCTTTTATAGGTTTCTGAAAGAGATTGATATAGAGATGCCATGTAGCAATATTGAAAATAATCGCTCACGTGTGGCATGAGTGAAAAACTACTTCCTGTTGAGAACAAATCCAAAATGGCGGCCAAACCACGTGACCAATCATAATGAATTTCTCAAATCTAAATCTGCTCCATAGGTAGAAGCTAAGTACTGAATATGAGAACATTTTACTTGGCGGTTCTGAAGAAGAAGATTTTAAAGTGTTTTTTGCCGTTTTTAGGAAAAACAAAATGGCGGGAAAAGTCACATGACCGCTAAAGTTTTTATTTCTGATATTTATTACACATGAGTTGTACTATATACCATAAAAAAATCTAGACGCCTAGACCCTCAGAAAGTGGTCAAACTACCACTTCCGGTTTTATTTCAATCCAATATGGCTGCCAAACTAATTGGCCAATCAAAATTCTGAAAGCATGTTGCACCAGTTCATATTAGAGACTATCAGTATAGAGCATTTTCAAACTATTTGGTTCAGCAGTTTTCTCAAACGGCTTGACGAAAAAAGTTATGAAAGAAAGAAGAAAGAAGAAGAAGATGAAGATTAAAGCCGCAAGCGGCGTCACCGGGGCCCAAGCTGATAAGATTCTCTTTCATAATTAATGAGGTTACATGTCAGACAATCAGGTAGCTCTTATTATCAGTAACATGAGGTTGAAATGAAGTTGGTACCATGTATTTGCCTGCTTTGGTTATCGAAATATGGTTTTCAGGATATATAATGAGCCATGTTCTTATGCACAATAATGAGATTACATAATCATATATAGCCATTTCTAATGTGAGTTACATCTTTCGTTCAATGTCTTCATAATGACACTAGTTACATGTCCTGCACTGCGACAGTGTTTCAGATATGACTGCTATGCATATTAATGAGTTCACATGACCATATATGGTCATCTGTTATTTTAATCAAATCTCTTGTTCACTGTTGTCATAATAACACACGATTCATCTTCCTAACTGCGACAGTGTTTTAGATATGACTGCTATGCATATTAATGAGTTCACATGACCATATATGGTTATCTGTTATTTTAATCAAATCTCTTGTTCACTGTTGTCATAATGACACAGGATTTATCTTCCTAACTGCGACAGTGTTTAAGATATAATGGTTATGCATATTAATGAGTTCACATTACCATATATGGTCATCTGTTATTTTAATCAAATCTCTTGTTCAACGTTGTCATAATAACACAGGATTCATCATTCTAACTACAACAGTGATTGAGTTATCACAGTTATGCATATTAATAAGGTTAGAAGCCCCCACCCCATGGGTGCCCAGTCACGAGGCCTAACAGTGTGCTATTGGGGCAAAATGATGCATCTGATGACACAAATGCACCTACAAAATTTGAAAGAAATCAGACTAATACAAAACATGTAGTTGCATATTTTCTATTTTCACAAAATCAAAGATGGCGGCCAAACCATGTGACTGATCAATATAATAATATTTTTCTCATATGGACCTAAGGCCAGGCATAGTAAATATAAAAACATCTTTTAGATTGGTTGAATCACCTCTGAGAAACAAATGCCCAAACTTTTGGTCAATTTTGCTTAAAATCCAAGATGGCGGCCAAACCATGTGACTGATCTGAAATCTTTTTTAGGTTTCTGAAAGGGTTTGATACACAGATGCCATGAAGCAAAATTGAAAATAATCCCTCAAGTGTTGCCAGAGTAAAAAACTACTTCCTGTTTAGAAGAAATCCAAAATGGTGGCCAAACCACGTGACCAATCGTAATAATTTTTTCAAACGTAAATGGGATTCATACATAGAAGCTAAATACAACATATGAGAGCATTCTGCTAGGTGGTTCTGAAGAAGAAGATTTTCAAGTGTTTTTTGCCGTTTTTAGGAAAAACAAAATGGCGGGAAAAGTCACATGACCGCTAAAGTTTTTATTGCTGATATCTATTACACATGAGTTGTACTATATACCATAACAAAATCTAGACGCCTAGACCCTCAGAAAGTGGTCAAACAGCCACTTCCGGTTTTATTTCAATCCAATATGGCTGCCAAACTAATTGACCAATCTAAATTCTGAAAGCATGTTGCACCAGTTCACATTAGGGACTATCAGTATAGAGCATTATCAGACCATTCCGTTCAGCGGTTTTCTCAAACGGCTTGACGAAAAAAGTTACGGCGGAAAGAAGAAAGAAAGAAGAAAAAACCGGACAATAAGAATAGGGGCCTCGCCCTTCGGGCTTGGGCCCCTAAAGAAGAAAAAAACGAACAATAAGAATAGGGGCCACGCCCTACAGGCTTGGGCCCCTAATGACCAGTGATCGGATTACCACCACACAATATAATTTCGTTAACAATCATATTTTCAACCTCTTCTGATGTTTTTGACCGTCTCTTCAATATTTTACCGGTGGCAGTAACGGTATTAGCCATATTTCTGGCATTTGACAGTCGGATATCGTGAGAAGCACCGCAGATAAACTTATTTATTCTGTGGGCGTGGTTTAGAATGGAGACGGTTGGTGGGTTGACTTTTATTTTTCGTGTGTCAACCTTTTCACTTTGGCGCGTAGATGTTTTGACTTGACAAGTTGTTCGACAGGTAGTAAAACGATTGTGCAACACGCACCGTCGGCGACGCCTTTTTATGACGTTTTGAACACTTCGTCAATTTCAAACGTGACGTGGAGCAATGACTGTAGTATTCAACTTGGGGACTCTTTGAACAAAATTGTAAGAAAAAATATACTGTATATATATCTGGGTAAGAGCCCAGGGTCCTGAACATGGAAAATTGCCAAAAAATAGGGGTGGGCCTATCCACAGACATCCCTTGCAAAAAAATTAAAATTTGTGAAAATTTAAAACCCGCAGATCGAACTGCGACAGGGAATAGAACGGCAAATGAAAACATGCAACAGAAATAAATGAACAATATGCAACATTAGAAGTAAAACAAAAATAATTTATTGCTAATAATGTGACAAATAAACCAGAAATAATAAAAATTGACAGTGAGGAATCATTTGGATTAGGATTTCCCAGCCCAATACGCGTGAACTCAAAATGAACTAAAATGTCAGGGGTTAAACTACGTAAAATTATTTGCAGTCTTGACAAATTACGGATCAACTGTCATACAAGATCAATAATAATTCAAAAGTTTACACAGTAAAAATTATGAACGTTCATACTTGTTTGAAAAAACTTCTCTTCTTTGTATGTTCATTGCCATCTTCGTCAAAGTCAAAAGCCTCAGCATATTTCAAAAAGAGAACTACCATTTCTGCTTCTATATACATTTTTGTAGACTTGCTGACTGTTATGATTCTGATAAAAAGTTTTGAAAATAAATGTAAATCAGCGGTGAATTACCTATTTTGTTGTCACAGCTGTTTCGCATTCACCCCTTGTTTTACGCAGTTTAACGATTGTTTTTCAAGAATCGCAACAGACTGCAAGAAAGTCAACTCTTAATACAACCACAGTCAACGTATGGAAAGGTTTTTGTTATTTTTTGTGTAGAAAAAAAAAACCCATGGGCGTATGTTCGGACGTGACCTCAATTCCTTTATTGTATCAAGAGTGGGGGGTGGGCGGGGCATGGGCTCTTACCCGGATAAATATAAATGCATGATGGTATATTTCAGTGATCAGTAGTGCATGATGTATTATTTATAGTTGTTTTTTTACAGACCCAAGGTATGCATTCTTGGATCACGTGAACAGCTGTGTATTCACACTGAAGTATCTTCTCAACAAAACAACAATACCATGGTAAGCTCGTGAATTTTTACTCCTGGACACACTGATCACTGAAACACTTTTAGTTTAGTTTAATAGTTTTAAATTATGCAACATAATTTTAGAAAGACGCTTTCTTAATGTATGTAAAAGAGGTGACAAGAAGCCATAACTGTTATGCCAAACCCATAATTGGTACATGTAGGGGTTCACCTAAAATAACATGTATGTAAGGGGAGAGTAGGAAATCAAACGGGCAGTTGACCGCGGTAATCACCGCGGCTCTCTGCGGTACACCGGGGAGAGCAGCGGACTGCTTATAATTAGGAGTCACTGGTACCGGTTGCAACCGCGGTCATAGGAAAGATGTGAAATACGTACTTAGCAGTTTCCTTTGTAATTCCATAAGTCTTAGTTTCAAATAGCTGTAAATCGAGCAGGTTACGAGCATCGCTGGCCTGGAAATACTAAGCATATGGTAATATTATCGGCCCACTTATTTTTTTAATATAAAAATCCATAAGTCCAATGCTGTATACGAATTGTTGTTGCATGAAACAATGGTATATGTTGTATTTTATGTATGTATTCCAAGAGTAAAAGTCGTAACTTTCGAAGTATTATGACTCGTCCATACATTTCACTTACGTTTGTTACACTTGAATAAAGTCTACCACTTGAGCCTCTTGTTAATTTGACAATGGTGGGTATCATTAATGTTTATTCTTTGACTGTATCACATTCCAGACAAAAAGTTCAAGATGGGTAAACAAGAAATAGACAAAATAAAATGTCTCCTGTGTTTCACGTGCGACATGATTATTAAAAAAAACACAGAGTTAAGCGGTCATAAATCTAACCTTGATCACATAATCTTGTATTGATGTTTTTTGACGTTGCCTTTCAGTTAACTCTTCGTGTTCATAGTATTTGTGGGAGTTTACAGATTTTTTGAACAAATTTTAATTAACTATTGTTTTGCGTCAAACTGGGTGGCCCGAATTTAAATGTCGGTGCGTGAACTCATTGAGGTCATTGCCCATTGCCGCACATAATTCAAACACGTGGTTATTAGAGTTCAGTCGAAATGTATGTGAATAATGCGATTGAACTGTGCTGCGACATTATTATAGAAAAATTTTACATTACGTATGATATTCTATTTTATTTTATTGTATGATTAATATTACGTATTCACATTATTTCGAAAAAAATAATTCACCGATGAATCATAAGTATTTAAAATATTTTCTTAACTTTCGTTAGACTCCGGGACCTGACTATCTTTTTCAATGATTTAAATGCCCCCATGTTTATATTTGCGTAATTATTACGAATGCAACGCATTGTCAAGTCGGTAATATTGAAATATTCACAGACTCAATAGCCTGAGTTAGTGTCCCAACAATAATAAAAATAACTTAGTTTGCGTAATTATTATAAAAGCAATACATTTCAAAGTTGAAATATTTAGAGAATTATGCAATACTGTAAACATATTTGCTTTATTAGAAAAGCAGCACACTAAGTAAACGATGTTGAAATATTCAAAGCCAATACACAGTTGAATACAAGTTGTGTTATTACAGTACCGCCGGATATAATAACAATTTTACTAGATCGACACGTGGACCAAGTAAGAAAAGGGTAACCCGCCAGTTCAGTGCGTGACTTGGGGTCAAATTTTGGTCAACACACACTTGATGTCAGCATCGCCGCGTAGCAAGTTTCGCAAAGTACAATTGTGCCCCGAAATGATGTCGACGATCACTCAATTATCGCAGCGCATGTTGTACCAAGTCCATGATACACCCCATTTCGACTTTGGCTTGCTTTTCCTTCTTAGTGCATATTCTTGTTCACGTAAAATGCGACCTCTCACCAATGTATTAAAACACTTTGAATTTATACTTGTGCATGATTATATTTGGTCTACGCGAAACATTAATATTTCTAAACATTTTCTGAGACCATACATGATACATGTATATATTCACAAAATAATGCGATCATATTTTATATTATGTTGATCTCTACGTCTTTCTGGATCGTTTTGTGATTTTATTCCAAGGCTCAGGGCAAATAAAATAATGTCAACTATTATAGACAAGTTTCCAAGCTTTTGGCTCAGCCAAATAGATAATTTTTCATTGGAACTTTGTGATCCAATTAATTTCCCAGTTCTTTGTGTTCATTAATGGTCTTGACAAAAAGTGTCAATTGCTGTGCGAGCCTACCGCAGACGACCACGGTCAGCCTGCGTCATAGAATCTATGCATAAATTTGCATAAAATGCGGTCAACCGGCAAGCACCCACCACCACCGTGGTAATTACCGCGGTGCACCGCCCGTTTGATTTCCTACTCTCCCCTAAATTTGTCGAAATGGGCGTAGTGCGACTGCTTAGTGCTAGTAGCACTAATCCGAAAAAATACTAGATCTAGTGCTAAAATGGCACTACCGGTAGATCTAGTGCTAAAATGGCACTACCGGTAGATCTAGTGCTAAAATGTGCACAGTGCAAGTGGCATTGTTATTGCATTGTCAACAACGTAGAATAAAACAAGGGGCATCAACAACCACTTTCATATGCAAACTACAAACAGTATAAAACATCGTCACTATGCGCGAGATGTCCATAATAATACTTTCTTTATATAATACCGGATTCGCCCATCCGAAAAATCGCCCTGGGGATTTTACGGCTGGTGGGCGCTTATTTGGGGTTCAAAATTTCAAAAAAATATTTATCAAAATATTTATCAAATATTTGTTGGGGTCTTCCATTTTCATGGAAGTATCCAACTACGCAGACTTTCAACGCTGTCAGTTGGGCCACCCAAGACAAAAGAAACTATTGCAGAATTAACAATAATTAATAATTCTTGCTGAATTAAAAAGTAGGCGGCCTGAAATTTCATTACAATGTTGCCCAGTGTCATTTTTCAAATACGTTTGTTTTTATTTTATTGGTAATGAAAGTATATTTTAAACGAAGTTTCACACAACTGCATTGCGTAGTAGCAAACGATCACAGTTGCGCAATCTGGTCATGCTTCACAATTGTTGAATATTACAAAAAATAAATTTGTTGAATTGTTATGAAATTCAAATGAAATTCAACTTAGTTTCATCGTAAGTAAATGATTCCGATCGCATAAAAACGCTCGATGCGGTAGGGTATCTGCCATGTTTCTCTTGCATGAGTTGAGCTAATAGGTCAAATTGCTAAATAACCATTCAAAATGATGGATGATGCCACACGTTCAAAGCACCATACCTCATTTAAATATGTTAATGTTATTGAACGCAATACAGAAGAGATTTGCCGATGTTGTAATACAATCTTTTGGCTTGGATTTTGATAGGAAAATGGCATTTTTTTTTCAGATAAAAAAATAGTTGTTTTCAAAGATGAACTGAGCATTAAAAGAATAATTTAACATTGTTTACAGTGATAACAGCTCTTTGACCAATCGAAGCTTACCCATTCACGCTAGTCACACTAAACACGCTCTCGAATAAAAACTTAAATAGACTATTTTAGGCGTCAGGAAAAATTGAAATGTCCGAAAAATTACGCCAAAATGTTTAAAAAAATAACTTTAAAAACTGCTGAAATATCGAGTGTCCAGTCATGTATTATATGATCACGTTAAAAAATCGGCGAGGTTATATCATATTCTGCTAAACTGGTTACATGTATAAGAAATCGCAAACTATCATCGACATCAAAGATGAGCTAGACAATATCCTAATCAGGATTAACTTGGGTTGAAACAAAAGGAAATAAGGGAAGAGTAGGAAATCAAACGGGTGGTGCACCGCGGTCATTGCCGCGGTGTACCGCAGAACGCCGGGGAGAGCCGCGGACTGCTTATAGTTAGGGGTCTCTACCGCTGTACCGGTCTCTACCGCGGTCCTCGGTAATGTGTGAAATACGTACTTAACAGTTTCTTTGTGATTCCACGAGTCATTGTTTTAAAATCCGATGTTTTAAAATCTGTAAATGAATATGATATGTGCACTTGTTAGTCCCCGTTCGGACGCAGTCCGAAAACGGGGACTTATGTTTTGCCCTGTGTGCGTCCGTCCGTGCGTCCGTCCGTGCGTCCGTGATCACCTGTATCTCGAACATGCATGGACCGATTAAGTTCAAACTTCACTCATACATCACACATTATATGGGACATATGCACATGCATTTTTTTCATGATCCGATTAACGATAGCCGAATAGCGGCCATTTTAAGGCCGAAAATGCATCAAAATCGCACATTTTCACCATTCCGGACCCGGATCTCAGTTATGCATGGACGGATTTTGTTCAAATTTGGTACATACATTAAACATACATTTTTTTGGATCGGGTTCGAAATGGCCGACTGGCGGCCATTTTGTTTTAAAGAATTCAGTTCTGGATCCGTATCACCTGTATCTCGAACATGCATGGACCGATTAAGTTCAAACTTCACTCATACATCACACATTATATGGGACATATGCACATGCATTTTTTTCATGATCCGATTAACGATAGCCGAATAGCGGCCATTTTAAGGCCGAAAATGCATCAAAATCGCACATTTTCACCATTCCGGACCCGGATCTCAGTTATGCATGGACGGATTTTGTTCAAATTTGGTACATACATTAAACATAATAGGACCTTGATGCACGTCATTTTTTTTTTTGGATTGGGTTCGAAATGGCCGACTGGCGGCCATTTTGTTTTAAAGAATTCAGTTCTGGATCCGTATCTGAGACATGCTTGGATTGATCGAGTTCAAACTTCACACACACAAGGTACATCATGTCACAAATATGTATGTGCATTTGTTTCATGATCTCATTAACGATAGCCAAATGGCGGCCGCTTTAAGGCCGAAAATGCATTGAAATCGCACATTTTCACCATTCCGGACCTGGATCTCAGTTATGCATGGACGGATTTCATTCAAATTTGGTACATACATTAAACATAATAGGACCTTGATGCACGTCATTTTTTTTTTCGGATCAAGTTCGAAATAGCCGACTGGCGGCCATTTTGTTTTAAAGAATTCAGTTCTGGATCCGTATCTGAGACATGCTTGGATTGATCGAGTTCAAACTTCACACACACAAGGTACATCATGTCACAAATATGTATGTGCATTTGTTTCATGATCTCATTAACGATAGCCAAATGGCGGCCGCTTTAAGGCCGAAAATGCATTGAAATCGCACATTTTCACCATTCCGGACCCGGATCTCAGTTATGCATGGACGGATTTCATTCAAATTTGGTACATACATTAAACATAATAGGACCTTGATGCACGTCTTTTTTTTTTGGATCAAGTTCGAAATGGCCGACTGGCGGCCATTTTGTTAAAGAATTCAGTTCTGGATCCGTATCCAAGACATGTCTGGATTGATCAAGTTCAAACTTCACACACACATGGTACATCATGTCACAAATAGATATGTGCATTTGTTTCATGATTTGCTTAACAATAGCGGAATGATGGCCATTTTAAGGCCATTTTCACAATTCCAGAACCGGATCTCAGTCATGCATGGATGGATTTTGTTCAGATTTAGCACAATGTGTTGTACATATGCAGGTGCATTTCGGTCATGATCTGCTTTGAATGTATATGTCATTCAAATATGAACGGAACGGGGACGTGTCATTGACAATGACTTGTTTACATGAAATTTAGTTTATTTCAAAATGATATAGATGTCAAACCATAATTATTATTGTTTGAAATGTTGTTTCTTGACTTGACTTGTCTGGCTTTAATGTTTTGTGTGTGCGTGTTTGTTTACAATATCATTATCAACAACAGTTATTCAGTGGCCCCGTCTCTGAGACAGTAAGTCACGGTTTCGACTAAGTCCTGTAGTTCAATGGCTTCGGACGATTGTACTGTGTTTTGCCGTCAGTTTTAAAGTAGAAAAACTAAGTCTGGTATTATCGCGTATTTAATTGCCCGCTCAATCAGTTGTAGGTGACAACTTAACGCCTACAGACCGTCAATTACTGAAATAGAAAGGGTGATAGCAGCCTGACTCGAGGTGTCGACAGGGGTATTTAAAATAAGTTTGCGTAATTATTGCAAAGGCAACGCATTATCAAGTCGGCAAAGTTGAAATATTCACAGCCAGTACGTAAACAATGAAAAACAAGTTTGCGCAATTATTACGAAGCCAACGCATTATCAAGTCGGCAAAGTTGAAATATTCACAGCCAGTACGTAAACAATGGAAAATAAGTTTGCGTAATTATTACGAAGGCAACACATTATCACGTCGGCAATGGTAAAATATTCACAACCAGAACGGTAAAAATTTTTACGTAGGCAACGCAGAACCAGTAAAAATTTGCGTAATGGGATGTGTATAATAAAAAGGTCAACGCTCGGAACGCGAATGGTCACCAAGGTAACAACCCACTTGTTCAGCGCGTGACTTGGGGTTAAACTTGGGCCAAGGTTTATTAGATTAGTCAGTTTTGCCAAGAAGTGTGCTATTTTTTTCGCTGATCACCCAGTTGTTGTAGTATATATTGTAGCACCAAGTGTGTGACACTCCCTCTTCGACTTCGGCTTCCTTTTCCTACTTAGTGCATGGTCTCGAGGTAACGTAAACTGCGGCCTCTCATCGAGTGTTTTACACTTGGAATTTATACTTTGCCCGATTATATTGGTATACGCGAAACATTAATCTTTTAAAATAAATCCTGAGACTATACATGATGTAAATTCAAAATAAAGTGATAATATTTTACATTATGTGGGGTCTACATTATTCTGGGTTGCTTTGCGATGTTAGTGAAAATAAAATAGTGTTCTTCTGCGAACTAATAGAGACGATTTTTCCAATCTTCTGGTACCACTCGATTTTTATTATTTGAACTTGGTGGCAAGTAACCTTTAGTTTCCCAGTCTATTGTGTCCATTCATAGTCTTAACAATAGGGTGTAAATTGCCTTGCGAGCCTACTGCACATGACCGCGATAAACCGGGGTCATGGAATCTATGCATAAATTTGCATAAAATGCGGTCGACCATGAGTTTGATTTCCTACTCTTCCCTAAGCCAGTTAAGATAGGCCTCATGGCTCCTTCCGTTAGTACCTCTTTGCTACGAATATTATCAAATGCGCGAGATTAGCATAACCCATTGTAAGAAGATGCTAAGAACTGACGAGACCAATGTTGTGAACAAACATTGACAAAGATCATAGGGTAAAGCTAAAACAATAGCGTTGTGGCTTCTTCCGTTAGTACCTCCATGGTACAATGTAACAACAAGATTGCGTGAATCCACTTTTACCATTGGTTGATTATGTCTGCAAAGGTCAATGTCATGACAACCATACAACGGTTAATTTTCTGTCAAGTACCCAGCGGAACCATACACACAAAATTCACCGAGTTTTACAGGGACCCGGTACTTAGACTAGGAGTATACAATTTTTGACTCCCATGTGTGAAACACACAATGGGAGTCTTTGCAGTTAGTGTGTCTGTATATGTATGTGTGTGTGTATGTATGTGTACGTATGTCCGTCTGTTCCACTGATATCTAAAGAACCACTCATTGGATTTTGATGAAACTTGGTATATAGTTGCTCTGAACTTAAGCACAGATTTGATTAGTTTTTGATAAAAAGCCATGCATATTAATTACCTAATTTGCATGATAATTAGCCAATTTTTAATCCCCGTTCGGATGCAGTATGAAAACGGGGACTTATGTTTTGACCTCCGTGCGTGCGTGCGTGCGTGCATGCGTGCGTGCGTGCGTGTGGACCTGTATCTTAGAAATGCCTGGACCAATCACAATCAAACTTAACACATACAGTAGAACGTCGTTTATCCGGACGTCGATTATCCAAAATGTTTGGTTATCCGAACCTACTGTGTGTCCCCCAAAGTTTGTATGCAGGTCTGGCTGTGTTCCGTATAATACAAAAGTCAACTGTGAACAATAAATACTACAGTCGTCTTGTGTGATTTCCTGGTGCAACACTTTCAATAAAGCTATTATCAACATGTAATCCGACATCTTTCACGTGTACGTTCATTGTTTACAGTGTCTGTGCAAACAATGAAACGAATTACTGTCTCCAATAATTTCCTAAATTCAGGCAAGCCTATTATGCAACACCAGTGTTCCACTGTAAATAACAAATGTCCTAAAAACACAAACTTCATCAAATGTCTTCTTTTTCATCTGAGGGGCTAGACTGGCATTAACATTGAATTGAATTGCTAAGGCTCAATAACCTCATATTAGGTGAGAACTTCAATTTGCTCAGGATATATCACCTATAAAGAATTTATTAAGTAACATTAATTAATATTCATGGGGCAACCCTAATGCTTTGTTGAAATTTGCTGATGGCTGTTTGGGTGCAGGTGTATCTTTAGTCTCTATTCACAAAGTAAAACACTTTTTAGCTCTGCTGTTGACTTTGTCGAGCGGAGCTTATCATATGAGTGATTGTCCGGCGTCGTCCGGCATCGTCCGTGTCAATGTCTTATTTTTTCGACTTCTTCTTGAAAACTACAAGCCTGAATGCTTTGATACATGTACTTGGTGAATATGTACCTTGGGTAGACCTCTCTCAGATTTGTTCATTTCATGATCATATCTTCAATTCTCTAATTTTGGTGAATATTTTTGTCATTTTTGGTAAAAAGTGATATTTTCGACTTCTTGTTAAAAACCGCAAGTCCAATTGCTTTGATATTACATATATAGGTACTACATGTGGACCTCTCTCAGATTTGTTCATTTTGTAATGATATCTTTAATTCTCTAATTTTGGTAAATATTTTTGTCATTTTTTGTAAAACGTGATATTTTCGACTTCTTGTTAAAAACGACAAGTCCAATTGCTTTGATATTACATATATAGATACTACATATGGACCACTCTCAAATTTGTTCATTTCATGATGATATCTTCAATTCTCTAATTTTGATGAATATTTTTGTCATTTTTGGTAAAAAGTGATATTTTCTTCTTGTTAAAAACCACAATCATTTATGGTTAAAAATTATATTTTTGAATTCTTGTTGAAAACAGCAAGTCCCATTGCATTGATACTATGCATATTGTTCATTTTCTAATGATATCTTCTGTTCTTTAATTGAAATGTGCATTGCTAACAGCGGAGCTATCTCAGCCGAGAGGCTGCTTGTTAGTCCCCGTTCAGGCGCAGCCTGAAAAGGGGACTAATAATTCAGGTTATGTCCATAATTCCGTCTCCAACATTTTCTCAGAAATTCTACAGCAGATATCAGTGAAACTTGGCAGGTTGATGAACATGTCCCCTCCGAGTATGCACGTAATTTTTTTTCCAGATCTGAAAATCCCAAGTGGGTCTTTTTCACGATTTTATCAAAAATTGCCTCTCCCGGCAACATTGACAAAACGTCTGCGCATGCTCAGAATAAATTAATTACTGTAAAATACTTTATTTTTGCTTGCAACATTTTTTTGCTATTTTCGCTGAAGGAATGTTGAATCAGTTAAAATAAAATCCAGCGAATATACCCTTTTCTTATATTTTACAGTCAACTTGTCAAAAATCAATGAAAATAAATTCAATACAAAATCACCCAGAAAAAGTCTTTTCAGCGAATGATAATTCCAGCTGAAATAAAATATTTTACAGTAGATTAGATCTGTGAGTAAGGCTGCTGTTATTACGGCACGTAATTTCTCCATTGCGTGCAATTTATTATAGTACTGTTTATACATGTATTCTGTTTGGCTCAGTGGTCTCATTCACTCGTTACTAGAAGAACTAGTAACTTTATTTGATTTCAAGAACTTCAAGAAGGCGGCATAAGAGACGTGTTTGCAAAGGTAAGTTTTCCAGTTTATTGGGGTACGATTGGTGTACATTTCGTGACGTACGGACGTGAATATTATGATGATTGCCAGCTTTATATTCTTGTGAAAAACCAAAAAAAGCAAACAATTGTCTCTAATCTACGAAACTAGTTTGTGAATTGTATACCCTGTCAAATTATTGTACACGAACGATTAATTCACGAGGACATAGTTTTCAAGTACCGGTAAATCGTTTTCCGGTCTTTTGCTTGTGTAACGATTTCCGAAATATTCACAACTCGGGGGGGGGGGGGGGGGGGAGAATTTCCCTGTGGTCGATCAATTTATTCATTATATAATAGCAGGTTGCCTATGATTATATTCGTATTTTTTATGTTGTGAGCATTGAACTGTTAGTTGCAATGAAGATTTTGGCGATCTTGTGCGATTCAACATGGCGGATGTACAGTGACAACACGTGTATGGACGGTCGGTCGAGCAGTCTGCAACGGACCACAGTCTGTGAACGGACCGTGAAATCGCCCGTTTTTTCGGAAGTTTTTTTATTAATGTTTTGGATATTTCATTCACTCCTGATGCCTAAAAGAGTCTAATTTATATTTTACCGTAGTCATTGACACCTATTCAAGAGTATCATGTTTATTGTGAATAGCGTGAATGGGTAAGCTTCGTTTCGACAATGGGCTGTTATTTCTGTGAACAATGTTAAATTATTCTTTGAATGCTCAGTTTATTTTTTGAAAACAACTAATTTTTCGATTTAAAAAAAATCATGCCGTTTTCCCCGTCAAAATCAAAGCATAAAGATCTTGCTAAACATCGGTGAATCCCCTGTTGCGTTCACCACGAGGTCACTGAGCCGTCATTAACATATTTAAATGACCACGTGTACTGAAATAACATGGCGAATATCGCATCGCATCGCATTTACATTCGACCGAAATCATTCGTTTACGATGAAACTAAGTTGAATATTACTTCCAATTCATAAAAATTCAACGAATTATTTTTTTGTGCGTATTATAATCATTACTGAATAATAATAAACAATTGCAATACTTCGAAAACAAGTAAGTTATTCACTTGCGAAACACAGAATGACCAGATTGTGCTACCGTGATCATTTGCTACCGGTACTAACAACTAAGCAATGTATTCGTGTTTGTATTTATTCGAAACTTCTTTTAGAAAATACTTTACTTTTCGTAAACTTTACTGAATTTTTGGGGGGATTCAATTCCAACATATCGCGATGCCAAACCAAAGGCCTTTCACTCTTTGAGTGTGACACGTAAACCAGAAGTTTTATGGTGTATAAACTGGCACTAAATGAAAAAGCCGTTGAACCTTATTCAAATTTATAAGTACATGTTATTATGTATTTAATTATGAAAACTGACTAAATTAAATGTGATCTTATTTTTAATTTGAACAGAATTATGATTTATATCGGTAATGACGTTTTCATCCAATATTAATAGTGCAATTGTTAAAATGCCTACCTACACATTTATTGTTTTTGTTTCTGTTGCCCTGAAATAGACATTTGTAAAAAAAAAAAATTTAAAAATCATGCTTGATTCAAATTCAAAAAAAAAAGATGTAGCCATGTAGCCCCTTCCTGTTATCTGTTTCCAACTTCTTCCAGAGTAAAACTGGTGAAGCCATGTAATTGCCATACAATCATCAACTGTGGGAAAACTTATATGTTATTGAAAATCTTTATTTTGTTGTCTGTGAATTAATATAATATTTGAAATGGTGTAATGGTGCAAAATATTCTCAAGCAATTGGTTTTCTGGTGGCACTACACTGTGCATTTATGCATGATCTCAGCTTACTAAGTGATGATGGTGGTTGAAATGGAAAACTGAATACAAAAATCCAGTAACATCTCAAACGAATTTCCGTCTGCTGTGAATGCATGTTTCGTTACATCAAATAAATAACCCAATTTTATTGAATGTATCCAAAAACATGGTACCAATGATCTGAAATTTCAGGAGTGCTCGCTGAAGGTTTATCAATCTTGCTTATTGTCTTGTTCTTTACCAATCCTGCATTTCAGTTACTAGAATTTATACTAAAAAAAAATAGTTTCTGTTTTTCTTCTAATAATTCGGCCACTCTCAAAAACAAATATTTTTCCATGGTCGAAATGCAAGAAGAATACAAAACTACTGTGATTGCATAGCGATACCTGTAGGGCCATTGTCAATTAGTTCACCTGATCAACACAGCGTTATATACATAGGGCTGATATTGAATCACGGAGAGTAAAATCTTGTGAACCGCTCAGATTGGTACATACCGGTATGTCTTATGAACCCACATGTGTATATCTTTAACAATACTCATTTTAAACTTTTTTTTTTTAACAGTGGTGCTGTGAACTGCTTCAATTTTGCAAGGCAATTTTTTCTGGGTTCCTACAACATGGAGTGTCAGGGACTTTATTGAAATTTCATAGAATCCTGAATATATCTAGAAGTGAAAATTAAATGGTTTACAGTATTTTATACCCATTAATAATGATGAAATGCAATAATATCACTGCACTAAAAAGACTTCAAACAATTATTGTTACTTCTCCATTGAAGGTTATGAGCAGACCAACCTTTAGTGGCTTTCTTAATTATTACATGTACTTGCTCTGAAAACATAGCTTTTACAATTGTTTAAATTAACAGATGTTGTTCTATGTACAATGAATACATTTTAAATAATAAACCTTACTGTATTAATAAAAAATTGTATTTGACAACATGAGAATGATTCTGATGCCCAGTGGTGATGTTGAAACAAACCCAGGTCCTGGTAATATACTAAGACCTGATTAACAAACAAGTCATGTACATCAAGGTTCACTCAGATTTATGAATGCAGTTTCTTGAGCAAGTATACATGTATGACAAATAGTTTTGTTGCACTTGTGTACTCTGAGATTCTGAACATGGGTCAGTGGAAGTTTTCAGTTGTCAGTACAAAACTAGATTATGGGAAATCACTTTATGATGAGTTGTACCCACATAGAGTACATATTCATTCACCTGTTTGCAGATGTTCCTTGTACTACTTTATAATCAAATAACGGGGACTGTGACATTTCATGTCTTGTTTCATATTGTTTTCCTTTATGTTGATGGAGACCAGTTGCTAATACCAAATTGTAAACATTCAGTCCTAATTATAGAAAAGTACTCAAAACATTTTGTCTGAAATTTTTTTGGCCAAGAAATTACTGTTAAATTCCTAATATAAACTGTATTCTGGCTTTGGGGTTAAAGAGTTGTTAACAAATATCAAAAACATGAAAAGTACCTATTACTAACCACACCCCCAATTCAACAAGACAGTGACTGACTTCACTGTTTCAACCAGCTGGTCCAAAACTACATCTTTTCTTAATCCTATTCATTTGTTTCGACCACATGCCTAAAAATATTCACCTATTTATTGTTCAGTGGTGATAAGATGTTGGACACGCAGTGAAACTGATTTTGTTCTGTTGACAATCTCTCTCAATCTTCCTTATGAATACGTCTGTTTTTTAGCTCCACTGTCATCGCTGATGACCCAGCAGAGCTGTTGGTGTAGGGGTCTCTTAGGCGTTGTCCGTCCTGCGTCAAGTTTTCCTTTAAACGACTTCTTCAAAAGTACTTGACCAATTACATTCATATTTGTACTAAAGGTACTTGTTGAGGTGGTTCTCAGTCAGATTTGTTAAATTTGTGTC
This sequence comes from Saccoglossus kowalevskii, assembly GCF_978046115.1. Taxonomy (NCBI): domain Eukaryota; kingdom Metazoa; phylum Hemichordata; class Enteropneusta; family Harrimaniidae; genus Saccoglossus; species Saccoglossus kowalevskii. Next base: position 1,336,698 of record NC_140658.1, read on the forward strand.
AAAATATGCAAATTTGGATTTTTAGTGAATATTTTTGTCTTTTTTGGTAATTTTTTTTATTTTCGACAACTCGTCCTAAACCATAAATCCAATTGCTTTCATATTTGCAGCAATGATACATGGGGTGGTCCTTTGTCAGATTTGTTAAATTTGTGTCAAAATATGCAAATTTGGATATTTTTATTTGAAACTTCTGTCAATTAAAAAAATAAATGCATATTACATTAAATACACTGAGTATTTTTTGTTTATCATGTGAAGGTTTTTTTGATTGACTGTAAATTTTCCACATTTTGTAACGCCTATTTTAGAACCAAAGTAAGGCCTTTCACTCTTACTTGACGCCTATTCCAGAGATTGTACCGTGTATTGTTTGTTTTGTGCATGTTTTGTGGGGAAAAAAATGACCACACCCATTTAATGATTGCAATATGTACGTAATATAAACCGCACCCCGAACTTGAGCTTTTGACCCCAATTTTTAAATCGATACATTGTAATATAAACCGCGGTTTATATTAGGACTTTTACGGGAATATTTTTATAATAGATATTATTTTTTTTATTTAAAAATTAATAAAAAACTCAAAACTTCATTAAAATTTGTGATATATATTTGATTTATTTGCTTGTATAATTGGAGGAAATAATTTACACCTGTAGTTTATAAAATTCAATTTGTTTATTGTATGGTGAAATGGGACATCTTGAATGTTGTCTATTACAGGTGCATATGTGTAGAGCTAAGGTTGGCGCTAGAATGTGTAATTTCCATAATCACTTAGATGGTAAGTCTCTATTGATCTCTTGTGTAACTCTATATATTTCAAGGCTATTCAAACCTAGCATTAAAGTGCAAGTGTACATATCAATCACAATAATTTAATAGATTTCAGATTTACAGCTTTACTGTCCTTGAGAGTGATTCTCTAACCATACTAATCTGTCTGACTGCAGGGTCGTGCCTGACTCACAATTGAGCTCATCTTTAGGGCTGCAACAAACCTAAAAAAAGGTTCTTTTCAATCACACATTTTTAGCAAAAATGATACTTCAAATTATTAAGTTATTACTATTATTATTAACAATTAATTAATGTGTAATTAAATGTTTAGCTAAATGCAACTTTTGCGAATCACCTGCGTGTACATTATCTCATATGTCACTGATATTTATCAGTTCTCACCGGATGGTGTTTTAGGTTCATTACATTGTGTACCTTGTTTAGTTTTTCATTTTGTTGAGCTTTGACAAACTGGTGGCCATTCTACTCGGGACTGGTGGCCATTCTACTCGGGACTGGTGGCCATTCCACTCGGGACTGGTGGCCATTCCACTCGGGAGTGGTGGCCATTCCACTCGGGACTGGTGGCCATTCTACTCGGGACTGGTGGCCATTCTACTCGGGACTGGTGCCCATTCTACTCGGGACTGGTGCCCATTCTACTCGGGACTGGTGGCCATTCCACTCGGAACTGGTAGCCATTCCACTCGGAACTGGTGGCCATTCTACTCGGGACTGGTGGCCATTCTACTCGGGACTGGTGACCATTCCACTCAGGACTGGTGCCCATTCTACTCTGGACTGGTGGCCATTCTACTCGGGACTGGTGCCCATTCTACTCGGGACTGGTGGCCATTCTTCTTGGGACTGGTGTCCATTCTACTCGGGACTGGTGGCCATTCCACTCGGAACTGGTGGCCATTCCACTCGGAACTGGTGGCCATTCTACTCGGGACTGGTGACCATTCTACTCGGGACTGGTGCCCATTCTACTCGGGACTGGTGGCCATTCTACTCGGGACTGGTGCCCATTCTACTCGGGACTGGTGGCCATTCTTCTCGGGACTGGTGCCCATTCTACTCGGGACTGGTGGCCATTCTACTCGGAACTGGTGGCCATTTTACTCGGAACTGGTGGCCATTTTACTCGGGACTGGTGGCCATTCTACTCGGGACTGGTGGCCATTCTACTCGGGACTGGTGGCCATTCTACTCGGGACTGGTGGCCATTCTACTCGGGACTGGTGCCCATTCTACTCGGGACTGATGGCCATTCTACTCGGAACTGGTGGCCATTCTACTCGGGACTGGTGGCCATTCTACTCGGGACTGGTGGCCATTCTACTCGGGACTGGTGGCCATTCTACTCGGGACTGGTGGCCATTCTACTCGGGACTGGTGGCCATTCTACTCGGGACTGGTGGCCATTCTACTCGGGACTGGTGGCCATTCTACTCGGGACTGGTGGCCATTCTACTCGGGACTGGTGGCCATTCTACTCGGAACTGGTGGCCATTTTACTCGGGACTGGTGGCCATTCTACTCGGGACTGGTGGCCATTCTACTCGGGACTGGTGGCCATTCTACTCAGGCTAATTTCATTGAAACTTGGAAGTTTGTTTCTGATACTTTCACAGATTTTGTTTTAATTTGGTACAATGGCAAGACTTAATAGGGTGAATGCTTCAGTTATTTTGGATTTTGATGAATTTTTACTGAATAACAGTTTTTTAATAAAAATATAAGAACACAAAATTTCACTTCCTCAGGCATGCCTTTGTTGATTTTATTCAAAATAGGATCACACATGATTTTTGTTTTGCCACTACTCAAAATGACCTTTAACCCCATTTGTAGTCAGACTATTTCATCAACTTTCTGGAGACTGATCTGTCTTGCTTCTAACTATCAATATGGCTGCCAGCTCAGTGACTTTCAATAATGCTGCCCAGTAATCTTCACTATTGGCCACCTGCCCAGTTGCATTTACATGTGTATCACATATAAAATAATGATGGGTGCTTTATCAATAAATAAAGACAATCTTTTTAGAAAAATAACAACACTTTGCTGTCCAACTTTCAACTGTTACAGAGAAAAAGAGTGACAAAGAATTCACAGAAGGTTTATTAGACATTGAAGATTTGGTAAAACTTGGTCAAAAGCACAAGTAAGTATACATGTTTGAGCCCTCTAGAGGCAGGACACTGCATATTATAAATAACTGCTGACTTTTTAGGTCATGCACCACAATTTTATCCTGGTACATGGTGAAGTGAATATACAGTCAAAGATGACACATTTCTCATTATAGTATATCAGTGATCGCCATTAGGTCTACTGACTGGCAGTCAGCACAATATCGCTAATTGATTCGATTAAATGTCACTAAATGGGAGAGACTTGGAGAGTGATCATCCTTTACCCATTTTAGCCTAGTTATTTTTATACCTACTCAATGAAAGTTCACCCATCAACCTAATGACTGTTAACACTCCAAATCAATGTCTGTTCACTCATTGATTCAATAACTTAACACACCAATTCAATGAATGTCCACATACTGACTCAATGAGGATTAATATATGGGCTTATTCATTGATTCATTGCATGCTCACACATTGATTCAATAACTGTTAACAAATCCACTCAATGATTGTTCACATATCAGTGGGTCATGACCAGACTCAATGACTGTTCATCTGTTTATTCAATGTATGTCCATACACTAAATTAATGAATACTTACAGACTTTGTTACTGGGGTAATGATGTACTTGTATTGGTGAATCTGTTCTTTGTTGTATGCTATTATTCTTAGGGTGTGTCCGTACTATATGGCAAGGGAGCTGAAGAACTCTGCAGACATTATATTCATGCCATACAATTACCTGCTTGACCCAAAGGTATGTTTTACGTATTTACCATAATAACAAATGAAATGAAATGAAGTATAATTGATATGCTATAGATAGCCACTGTATGGACATATTGGTCAGATTCAGAAAACTGACTGACAGGACAACACTGTATGGACATATTGGTCAGATACAGAACAGTGACTGACAGGATTACACTGTATGGACATATTGGTCAGATACAGAACAGTGACTGACAGGATAACACTGTATGGACATATTGGTCAGATACAGAACACTGACTGACAGGATAACACTGTATGGACATATTGGTCAGATACAGAACACTGACTGACAGGATAACACTGTATGGACATATTGGTCAGATACAGAGCACTGACTGACAGGATAACACTGTATGGACATATTGGTCAGATACAAAATACTGACTGACAGGATAACACTGTATGGACATATTGGTCAGATACAGAACACTGACTGACAGGATAACACTGTATGGACATATTGGTCAGATACAGAACACTGACTGACAGGATAACACTGTATGGACATATTGGTCAGATACAGAACACTGACTGACAGGATAACACTGTATGGACATTTTGGTCAGATACAGAACACTGACTGACTGGATTACACTGTATGGACATATTGGTCAGATACAGAACACTGACTGACAGGATTACACTGTATGGACATATTAGTCAGATACAGAACACTGACTTACAGGATAACACTGTATGGACATATTGGTCAGATACAGAACACTGACTGACAGGATAACACTGTATGGACATATTGGTCAGATACAGAACACTGATTGACAGGATAACACTGTATGGACATATTGGTCAGATACAGAACACTGACTGATAGGACAACACTGTATGGACATATTGGTCAGATTCAGAACATTGACTGACAGGATAACACTGTATGGACATATTGGTCAGATACAGAACACTGACTGACAGGATAACACTGTATGGACATATTGGTCAGATACAGAACACCGACTGACAGGATAACACTGTATGGACATATTGGTCAGATACAGAACACTGACTGACAGGATAACACTGTATGGACATATTGGTCAGATATAGAACACTGACTGACAGGATAACACTGTATGGACATATTGGTCAGATATAGAACACTGACTGACAGGATAACACTGTATGGACATATTGGTCAGATATAGAACACTGACTGACAGGATAACACTGTATGGACATATTGGTCAGATTCAGAACACTGACTGACAGGATAACACTGTATGGACATATTGGTCAGATACAGAACAGTGACTGACAGGATAACACTGTATGAACATATTGGTCAGATACAGAACACTGACTGACAGGATAACACTGTATGGACATATTGGTCAGATACAGAACACTGACTGACTGGATTACACTGTATGGACATATTGGTCAGATACAGAACACTGACTGACAGGATAATACTTATGGACATATTGGTCAGATATAGAACACTGACTGACAGGATAACACTGTATGGACATATTGGTCAAATTCAGAACACTGACTGACAGGATAACACTGTATGGACATATTGGTCAGATTCAGAACACTGACTGACAGATATTCACTGTGTTCGGTGTACGTGTACAGCGTTTGGGTGCTGAGCAATCCCTTGTGTTTTTGTCAAGCAGTTCAATCGTATCATCGCATTATGAAGTGTAACGACTGTGGAAATGACGATCCAAGGTTAGTTAACTTGAGCAAAGCTGATTATCCACTATGCGTATCTTGTAATCAGCGTAGATTCGGTGCCCCTTCGGAAAGTGCCGCACCGATGGCGTCCGCCATTGTTACTGATAGCATCGGTACTACCACTGAAGATGGCCACGCAGACGATACACCACCAGTACCCCCAGTTATAATTAATGCTCTATTAAAGGATCTGGAAGCTTTTAGAAACATATTTGTGCAACAGAACAAATATATACTAGATTTGGAAAGCAGAATACGTAGTCTTGAATCCAAGATTAGTTCTAACGATGGCTGTATGGAAAATGTACCACCTGGTATTTCGGAAGAGCACTGTGAAGTCACTCATTCTCCACCGCAAGCTCCGCCATATGAATCTGATTCAGATCGGCTTAATTCAATTATTATTGGAGATTCACTTCTCCGAGATATTGATCCAAGTAGATTATACAAAACCGAAGTGATTGCAATGTCAGGGGCGCTTTTCCCGGATGTTTCAAGGTGTATTGACAATATGTCAGAATTGATTGCAAAGAGCGACTCGGTTATCATTCATTGTGGAACCAATGATGTTCAGAATTTTATTTTTGAACATGACATCGTTAACGAATGCACATCATCTGTTAACAAAGTTAAAGCTATTAATCCAGCAACCAAGATTTTTGTTTCAAGTGTGTGTCCAAGAGACGACTATTTGCGTGCAGCTGTGAATTCATTAAATCGATCACTTCGACTCGTGGCGGAAAACAATGGTGCTTCTTTCATTGACAATGACACAATATTACGTAACAATGCTGGTACCATTAACACTAACTTATACAGTGATAAGGTTCATTTGAATGCCCGGGGTACAGGCAGGTTGGTGGGAAATTTTAATACCATGTGTTCTATCACTCGATCCATCCAGTTTTCAAACCGACGTAATAGTGCTCATCGTAGAAGTATCCATGGGGATAATTTGAATCCTCATATCCACTCTAATAGCAGACGACGTGTGACGTGCTACAGCTGTGGTAGTGTTGGTCATACTTCCCACGTGTGTAATTTAAATAGGCAGCAGCACAACAGTAGCGATGTAAAGTGTTACAATTGCGGCGAGGCAGGCCATACAGTTCGCGTATGTCGTCAAGTAACAGGTATTCGATGCTGGAGTTGTGGGAAAACGGGTCACAAGCAGAAACACTGTAACTTTTAGATATCCGGCCAGGATGAGACGGCCGTTTCTAGCCACTCCAGTTGTAGTGTTTCGGACAATTGCAATCTCGTGAATAATTTAAACCTCCAGAATGGTCTGAGGCTTGGGTTTATTAATATTAACCATTTATCTAACAAAATTGATGAGCTTAATTTGATACTTACTGCTGATTGTAAAAAACAAGTCGACTTATTTTTTGTATGTGAAACCTTTCTCAATTCGTCTTACCATGACAATGAGTTTCATATTAATGGTTTCAATTTAATTAGGCGGGACCGTCCAAACGGGAGAGGGGGTGGTCTTGTGGCATTCATCAACTCCGACTTCGTTTTCAGTCGTAGACTTGACCTTGAGAACAATTTTATTGAAATTATGTGGATTGAATTAACTCCACCCACTTGTAGGTCTATTTTACTTGGTTGCGTTTATAGACCTCCAAGTACTCTTCATAACATAGATGTGCTGTTAGCTCATAACATTGAAAAAGCTTATCTAGAAGGTAAAGAAATGTATATTTTTGGTGACTTTAATTATGATGTTCTATCTAATTGTACTCACTACTTGTTTAATTGCTTAGCTGATTTAGGCTTTTCTCAAATTATTAATGGTGTTACGAGGCCTGCGTCCGGTAAATGTCTGGACCATGTTTATGTAAATCATAATGAAAACGTTAATTTGGCTCTCATTCACAACTTGGGTATTTCGGACCATAACCCTATATTCGTGGTTCGCAAACTCCGTTCCTTCCCTCAATCAAACAATCATGTTTCTATTCGTTATAGAAATTTCAAAGTGTTCGTTGAGTCTCTATTTTTGGCTGACTTTCGGAACACGCCTCTAATTTCCGTTCACAACATTACTGATACTAATTTAGCTTTTGAGACTTGGCATTCTATTTTTAATAATATTTGTGATTCGCACGCCCCATTTGTTTGTAGACGTGTGAAAAAATTAAGACAGCCAGGATGGCTGAATACGGACATTCTACTTAAAATTAGAGAAAGAGACAAACTTCGGAGGCGTACACGTACTTTATGTGATGTTACTGTCCTAAACCAATATAGAGCCAAACGTAATCTGGTAGTTAATTTAATCAAGGCCGCTAAGAAAAACCATTTTATTCAACTTATCAAAATCAATAGCTCCAACAGTGCCGCCTTGTGGAAAACCCTTAACGATTTGATCAGTGGTGGTAAATCTAACTCTCTCAACGTTAATATTTCAGTTGGCAATAACCTCGAAAAAATTGTTAATAATTTCAATACACATTTCGCTTCTGTTGCCGACAAGTTACGACCCAATATTTCAGTGGGTGATTCATATTTTACGAATTTACGGAAAGTTATTGAACCCAAATTGACCAATACTCGACAATTTGTTATTCCGCCGGTCACATGCCAGTTCGTGAAGAACCAATTGTTTTCTCTATCTAGTTCTAAGTCGGCTGGCCTTGACAATACATCATCTAAACTTTTGCGTATTTCTGCTCCATTCATTTGTGAAAGTATTGTTTATTTATTCAACCTTAGCATTTCATCAGGTATTTTTCCAGACATGTTTAAGCATGCCAAAGTTATTCCATTACACAAGGGCGGATCCCAGGACTTGTGTAATTTTCGTCCAATTTCGCTTCTCCCAATAATCTCAAAAATCTTTGAAAAACACGTGCATGATCACTTATACCATTATTTGAACAGTAATGATTTAATTTCTAAATCGCAGTCAGGTTTTCGGAAATCACATTCTTGCCATACAGCTATGATTAAGCTATGCGATGCATTACTTAGCAATATGGATGATGGCTTATTGTGTGGTTTGCTTTTCCTTGATTTAAGCAAGGCGTTTGATATGGTAGATAAACACGTATTATTAAATAAGCTCTCAATTTATGGCATTTCTCTAATCTCCCTTGTTTGGTTTAATTCTTATTTAACTGACAGAAAGCAAGTTGTGTATTTGATGGGTAAACAGTCGGAAGCTGTCAATATTCGACATGGCGTACCACAGGGTTCGATTTTAGGACCATTATTATTTCTTCTATTTATTAATGACCTACCATTATTTCTTGAAAACAGTTCCATTGATATGTATGCGGACGATCAAACTCTGTTATCGTCTGGACCAAGTATCAATGTAGTCACAAAGCGCATTAATGATGATGTTTGGCCAATTTTGCGTTGGGTTAATTGCAATTACATGTCAATCAACACATCTAAATCAAAATCTATGCTTGTTGGATCCCGTCAAAGGCTAAATAATAATGGCGAAGATTTTCTGGTTAACTTCAATGGTGAAATAATTAAAACAGTCAGTTTCGAAAAGTCGCTCGGGGTGGTTTTAGATAAAACTCTATCATGGGATCATCATGTTGATATGCTTTGTAAAAAGCTTAGCCAAAGAATTGGTGTTCTTATGAGAGTTCGCAGCTTCTTACCTATTTCCATCAGAAGAACATTGTATTTTTCATTTATTCAGTCGTTATTGGACTATTGCTGTATAGTATGGGGAAATACAAGTCAATCAAATTTATGTCGGGTGTATAAGCTTCAGAAAAGGGCAGTTCGTGTAATTTCCTCTGACAACTTTAGCCAATCGTCGTTCGAACTGTTCAAAAAACATAGTATCTTGCCTATCGATTACAGAATTTCATATTTTCTAGGTATCGTAATGTATATGGCAACCAATGGCTTGGCGCCTTTATATATAAGTGAAATGTTCAGTCCTATCTCCCAAACCCACAAGTATAGTACACGTTCCTCTCGTAAAAATAATTTACGCATTACTAAATGGAAAACATCCATGGGTCAGAGGACGTTTCAGTATAGAGGGGTAACCCTATGGAATAACTTGCCATTCCATATCAGAAATTCAGCCTCTTTAGGCATTTTTAAGAAAACCTACAAAATTTATCTGAGTGAAAAATTTGTTGTAAATGGCTCAAGCCTATAATATGTATATTGTATTTTTTGTCCCTACAGAGGGCCCAATGAAAATTACTTTATTGTATATTGGCCTACCCTCTTTAAATAAAGTGTTAAATTAAATTAAATTAAAATTAAATTAAATTAAATTAAATTAAATTAAAATAACACTGTATGGACATATTGGTCAGATACAGAACACTGACTGACTGGATTACACTGTATGGACATATTGGTCAGATACAGAACACTGACTGACAGGATAACACTGTATGGACATATTGGTCAGATACAGAACACTGACTGACAGGATAACACTGTATGGACATATTGGTCAGATACAGAACACTGACTGACAGGATAACACTGTATGGACATATTGGTCAGATATAGAACACTGACTGACAGGTTTACTCTGTATGGACATATAGGTCAGATACAGAACACTGACAGGATAACACTGTATGGACATATTGGTCAGATTCAGAAAACTGACTGACAGGATAACACTGTATGGACATATTAGTCAGATACAGAACACTGACTTACAGTATTCAGTTACATTTTTTAGTCTCTGTGCGGACAAAGTCAGAAAACAAGGAATTATAATCGGTCTCCTTCCGTCCGTCTGTGCATCCAAGGTCATATCTTAGAATCCTTTGGATCAATTCCGTTCATTCTTGTACCTCGTACTTTATGTGGGACATGTGCAAATGCAGTGGTTTAATGATTCGATTCAAAATGGACGACTGGCAGCCATCTTGTTTTTTTTGAAAATGTTGTATTTTGGACATGCTTTGTCAGTTTTCATTCAAACTTGGTACATAGATGATATATGTGAGATTACATATCCATGACAATTTCCTTTGCAATTGGATCAAAGATGGCCAACTCTTGTTTTGTTTTTGATATGCGGTATCTTGGACATGCTTTGTCAGTTTTCATTGAAATTTGACACATACAGTACTCATTCCACCCAACCTCCCGCTTTTATCGTTTTTTTTTTCGACTGGAAACTGACCGCATTTTTTTCGCTTTTGTTCCTCATTTTTGTTGGCTCGCTCTTATTCGCTTGCTCCTGCTATGACTGGCTCCAGAAACTTGCCAACCGACCGATAGAGTAATGATGATCGTACATTGTATGTATCAACTTATGTTTTTATTCATAATAAATTAATGACGATTCAAAATACAACACGTATTGCTTCTCACATCTAACGTTTGCTACGCAAGTCGAACTGTGACTGTGTATTTACATCTCTATGTGTACGTAGTCCAAGCAGCTATATAACTCGTCAATCAATCGTATGTATTGAGTACTAGTATTTGTGTGTTTCTGTGTGTAATTTTGACTAAATTTATTCTGAACAGCGTTCAAAATAATTTGACACTTTGTTATTTGCGAACGCAACTCACACTATGACCCTAGCATAAAAATGCTGTAGTTCAGAAAATATATCGGGTCAACTTTTGCTCATGTCTGGGTGCACCAACACAAAACTGCACATATAATCATCGCCTAGCTGAATTTCTACAAATCAATTGGACTCTAACTACTAGTATAATGACTGTGATGATTAATCGCTTGTCTGAGTACATGTGGCAACGAATTGTTGGATTGGCAGCAGCCGAACGAAAAATGAAAGAGATCTTGGAACAGTTAATTGTTGAGGAAAACATAAAATAAAACAAAACAAATGCAGCCAGTGATACATTTCGCAAAATACAAAATAAACGCAATCAGAGGCACCGACCACGTGCGTTGGAAATAAATAGAATGTGTTGTAACACAATCTCACCAGACTTTATCACTCATGCAATATAATTATGCTATTTCCCAAAGCACTTATGTTTTAATACATTGACGAAAAACACCGCAAGAAAAATGTAAATCAGGCTTGTAATTACGAGTAACTCAACTTGAACGCAATATTGATTACTGTAAAACTGGATATATTCGAACTGCTATCTAATTCAAAATTCAAACGATCTCGTTGAATGTCAATCAAAAAGAAACTTGTTTAGAAAGACAAAAACAACATATTACAAACAAGAGTGCAAAAAAAGTTAGCAGCAAAGAATGAGAAATGCACGCTATATACCTTGCTGAGCATTCACTAAAACATCGAGAAAATGTGCCATTTCAAAGGGCACCCTTACAAATAATGTCTGTGATTGTGTGAACATGATAACGTGCAAACAAGGAACAGAGCTCGTGGTCCACCAAGGAAACTTAGCGATGACGCAGTTAGATGTATACGGCTGTTGAAAACAGACTCCTACGATCTCATATAAGCAGGTTCACGTGAATGTATCATTTTCAACAACAACACTACGATAAGGGCAAAAAAAAAAATTGTTTTGTTGCTCTCAGCGACAGACCAAAAAATATGAAATATCGGCTCGCGTTTTTTTTTTTTTAATAGGCCCAAATATTAAAAACTTGATCTGAATCTGTCTGACATGTTCCGAATACTATGAAGTCTGAAGAGCAAACACGTCTTTTGCATTTCAGGCCATTTTGACATTTGCGATTCAACGGATAGTTGGTGCACAATATTAAAAATATTGCCACACAAGTATTTTCTTAATTAATTAAAAACATTATTTTAAATCAAAAACAATGCATTTGTTGTAGTAAATATGATTTTTATATGGCAGTATGACCAACCATATTTTTTCAACGGTCGATTGAATGTATTTATTCTTCTTTTAACAACATAAAAACAAAAATGATACACTTTTACATGACACAATAGGTAATGAACTGTAAATGCGGGCGGTTTCGCTGTCAGGCGAGTGCATGAGCGGATAATTCTGGATTTGCGTGGATGGGAAAAAATGTGAAAATTGTCTGGTCGAATTGAACAAAGCGAGCGAAATCCGGAAGTGGGCGAGAGGTTGGGCAAAATGAGTACTGTACTTATACATGTTAGGATACATGTCCCTGGTAGCATAGTGGTTGTCGCATCAGACTCATGATCGGTAGACCCAAGTTCAAATCCTACCTTAGGCTGAACATCAAAAGGGTCGACCCCTACCCTGGTTGAGTGTGTCACAGACTCATTGGGAAGGCAGATTCCATTGGCCGATATTCATTCACTAATGAATGCGAATTTGGGAGAACCTTGGTTAATGTCCGCAGGTGCTTGTGTTTGACCGGGCCTGGTTGACACCAGGATAGCGCATTACAAATTGCCATTTGACAGAGAGATGGCCACACAGCTCTGTCATCTAGTCCCAAACATAAATATGACTTCTGTGGCAATATGCACTATGTGTTGTCACTAGCACTTGCAATTTGCACATATAAAAAAAGTCAGGAGAGACAACAGTGATGTTCGGAACTGTCGCCTGGCACAAAAAATATTTAAAAAAAAATGGGTAAATGGGTACAAATGATCGAATATGGCCGAGTGGCTGCCATTTTGTTTGTTTAAAATGTGATAACTATGACATGCTTTCACTTGTGATCTATGTTTTTCTTTGCTATGTCTTAAACTGGAGGGGTCGTGACGCAACACGTGTTTGAATTTGATGTAAATAAACAATCTGTTGTATCAGCCACTTAGGACTCAAGTTTCAAGGACACGCTCGTGACAACCCCTCCACTTTAATATGACAAGCACAAAGAGAATTTTCAAAAATTTAACAGGGACTGTCATTTTCAATTACTTGTCAATCATTATTTTTCATTTTCAGTCCAGAAGAGCGCATGGTATTGAATTAAAAGGCCATGTGCTGATATTTGATGAAGCGCACAATGTTGTAAGTTGCTATAGAATTAAATGGTTCTTTGCTATTCATCTTTATTCTGTACAATTGTCAGCACTATGAAATGATTGATATTAGTGAATTATTTTCATTATATTGGGGGGGGGGGCAATGGGTTAGCTGGTACAGGTTACAGGAAATAAAAAAAGTCACTCCACGTTTTTACAGGAAATAAAATGAAAGTTCCATTTATAGTAAAAAATAAGTTTTTACACTTTCTAGATAAAGCTAATTTTTTAATGTATTTGATAATTTGCATTAAAGAATCATTACACCTTGCCAATGTCTACCACATTATGTTTTTTATCTCAGCTGGCGACTTTGTCGAACGGAGTTTATTAGTCCCAGCTTCAAGCACAGACGTTTTCGTCTGTCACATCTCTAACATTTTCTCAGAAATTCTGCATCAGATATCAATGAAACTTGGCAGGTTAATGAACAAGTCTCTGTTGAATATGCACATAATTTTTTTTCCAGATCTGAAAATCTTAAGTGGGTCTTACCACATTATGTTTTTTATCTCAGCTGGCGACTTTGTCGAGCGGAGTTTATTAGTCCCAGCTTCAAGCACAGACGGTTTTCGTCTGTCACATCTCTAACATTTTCTCAGAAATTCTGCATCAGATATCAATGAAACTTGGCAGGTTAATGAACAAGTCTCTGTTGAATATGCACATAATTTTTTTTCCAGATCTGAAAATCTTAAGTGGGTCTTTTTCATGATTTTCTTCATAAATTACACATGTACCTCTCCCAACAACACTGAGGGAACAACGGAGTATGCTCAGAATAATTAATTAGGTTAGATGGTAATGCTCTGGTTTTCAGTGATGTCATGACCTTGATCTGAATCAGTGACAGACCACAGTCTGGTTTTTGTTTGGTTTTATATGAAAGCACACTCTTGAAATGTTGTTGTATATTATATCTTTAAACTGTAAAATTGCATTCCATTATTAAGAGTCATTCCTTAATACCCAAAGTTGAAGATCAATGAAAACACTTTGCACTTACTGTTTATAAATCCTGGCCAGGCACATTGACACATGTGGTCTATAAATATAACTTCAATTGCCATGATCATGGATAAATGAGTCATACCATTACAAATATCAGTGGAAACTGTAGGGGGGGGGGCTACATTTTGATGTGAATTATAGTGGTGATACTTAAACAAACCCAGGTTCTGATAATATACAAAGACTTGAATTAACAAAGAAGTCTAGTTGTTATTAAAGATACATTAAGGTTTATTCGAATTTATGAATGCAGTTTCTTGAGCATGTATGAGATATAGTTTGGTTCCACTTGTGTGCTCTGACATTTTGGACATAGATCAATGGAAGTTTTCAGTTATCAGTACAATACTAGAATAAGAGAAAAATACCCCTTGGTTGCATACTTATTGCCTTGCGTCTGTGTTCTAGATCCAAATCGCAGTGAAAGATTTATTTCAAAATCTGTTTAAACATACTGATGGCATACTTGTGTATTTGGTCTCTTCAATGTCCCTGTAACTATTTCTCAGGTATGGGCAAATATTTATGATGCCCATATCATTTCATAATTTAAAAAAAAACTTTGTTTATATAGCCCAAAATATTTGGATTAATAACTTTGTCGCACGTTTGGAATTTTTTCTCTTGCACACAGCAGTACTTGAAAGTCATTGGCTATTAATAATCATGATCACACCCATAGCAACAAGTTCAGATAATGATATATATATTAGCTTACCTTTCATTACAGAATGATGTGTTCATGTGTTCATTAGTTTTTTGACTACTTTTTGAAATCTAAGTGAATATTTAGTTCCCCGTTTGGACGCAGTCTATCTTAGACATGCCTGAACCAATTACATTCAAACTACACACATACATCATACATAATATTATACATATGCACATCAATTTGTTTCTGAATCATGATCTGATTCAAGATGGCCAAATAGCAGATATTTTGTACTGAAAAATCATCAAAATCAAGCATTTCTCAGCTGTTTACAGATGGATTTTGTTCAAACTCGGTATATACATTAGACATTATGGGACCTTGATGCAATTCATTTTGTTTTTCAGATAAGATTCAAAATGGCCAACTGGCGACCGTTTTGTTTTAATGAATGTGGTTGTAGTGCCATATCTCTGACAAATTTTAAATATTCATTGTACATCATGTC
The DNA here is from genome assembly GCF_978046115.1 of Saccoglossus kowalevskii. Classification (NCBI taxonomy): domain Eukaryota; kingdom Metazoa; phylum Hemichordata; class Enteropneusta; family Harrimaniidae; genus Saccoglossus; species Saccoglossus kowalevskii. Next base: position 1,352,168 of record NC_140658.1, read on the forward strand.
ATAGATACATGTATACAGATATATTTGTTTGACGATCCTATTCAATATGTGCAAATAGTGGCCATTTTTGTGCTAAAAAATCATCAAATATCAAGCATTTCTGGCATTTCTGGATGGATTTTGTTCAAACTTGGTACATATATTAGACATTACAGGTTTCTGATACAGGTTTCAGATCGGATTCAAAATGACTGACTGGTGGCCATTTTGTTTTAATGATTGGGCTTCTAGAGCCATAACTCTCATATGCTTTGACTGATTATGTTCAAAACGTATATATTCATTATACATCATCTTATAGATATATACATGTATTTAAAATAGCTGATTTTGTTTTAATTAATGCTGTCCCAGAGCAATATCTCTCAATATGGACAAGTACTCGTTTGATGATCAGATACAAATGTCAATCATTTTAATGTTAAAATATTCGTGATGTATTTTAAGTCTAACCGAACCGGAAGAATTTGTTAGTACTATAAATATGCAAGCATATTTTAGTATAAGGTAGTAACAATCATCATAATCATATTCCTGACATAGTTATATTCCAGCTATATTACTATAAAGAAAACTATATATCTTAAATTCGATAACTAACAGACACATGGCTTGTTTTTAAATGTCAGCTATTTTGCAATTACAAAAATGTGCCAAGATCTTGTGGTCTGAGTACAACTATTGTCTTATCAATCTGTCATTATGGATTTGTCATTACAGGAGAAGATGTGTGAGGAAAGTGTGTCGTTTGATTTCACTTCATATGACTTAGCTTCCTGTATTGACGAAACAAGCAAATTATTAGAAAAGAATGTTGAAGTTGAAAGTTTGAATCAACAATTTAACACTGACTCATCAGGTATGTATTAATTTATTTAGCCAGTATTTTTCAGATTAAAGTTGCATAATACCTACTCATACTGTTATTTCTTGTCAACGAGTCATTTACAGACTCTGAAATGAGGGATAGTTCATCTCAAGCAACCATCAGTTTTCCTATGGAAACAGCATTTTGGCAAGTGGACAGAATGATTTTGCATCTAATCACAATCTTCTTGATAATGTTAGATAATTACCATTGACCTCTTACTACCATTTTCCCTGATGTTTGGGAGTACAGGCTAAACATTAACAAATTATCAATGTGGCCTTAGTGTGAATTTTTTTTTTCAGCTGTTGACTTTGACAGTGCAGAGTTGTATCAGCTGAAAGGTATGTCACTAGCTTATGCTAGTCTATCATCCGCTATCTGTTCAACTGGTAGCCATTTTTTGCATTCATAATTTTGTATGCTTAAACCTTTTTATTGTCAGTTCATTTTTTATCACAAATTCACAAAATAGTCCTGTTTATAGACTGCATTTTCTTTCAGAAGATTGGGACAAAAAAGCCAATTTTTTTTAGTACAAACTGTAAATTTATTAAAAAAAATTCTGTCTGCTCCAAAATTAGGGTTCATTTCCAGAAATATTGTAGAATATAAGAAAAAAGTACAGAATAATTTGAGCAAGAAAGTCTGGTAGTGAAAAGGTTATGGTTGTTTGCATAATTGAAATTACCAGATTTCATTGAATTGCTTTCATTGGTTGCTATGCTACAAAAGGTTTTATCACATCTCACAATTTTGTTTAGTTACCTGTAGTGAAAAAATCATGAATTAGAAAAGTCTAATCCATAATTATGTAACAATTTTAAACCAAATCAATTTTTTGCTTTCAATTCAATACACCCAATGTCCTACTATTAGATTATCTGCAAATATCATTTATATATAAAATATCTCAATAATGGTGTTTGAATAATTAGCATATCATTTTCTGCAAGTGGAAAGTTTCCCATTTTGCAAACAATCTTTGGTCAATAATGTTTAACAGTTAGTTTTCTACTAAATCGCCATCTGAGAAAATGTGTTTTAAATACTCAAATTAGATTTGCTTACAATAAATGACCATTTTTAATGAACAAAAATTCTGGGTTTCTGTAAGAACCATACATCCCCTGCAAAAAAATGAAGATTCACAGAAATTGACAACACGCAGATCGATCTGTGGTAGAGAATAGAATGGAAAGTAAAAACATGCAACAGAAATAAATGAACACCATGTAACATTAGAAGTAAAACAAAAATAATGTATTGCTTATAATGTGATAAATAAACCAGAAATAATAAAAATCGACAGTGAAGAATCATTTGAATTAGGATATTCCCGCCAACAAACACGCTCGTGAACTCAAAATGAACTAAAATGTCACGGGTTACACTGCGTAAAATTATTCCCGGTTTTGACAAATCTGGAAACAGCAATACACGAACAATAATAATTTACAAATTTACACAGTAAAAACTACAAAAGTTCATAGTTGTTAGAAAAAACTCTATTGGCACATCCATTGCCATCTTCATCTAAGTCAAACCCTCAAAGTCCAAGTCGGCGTCACTGTAGCCATCGAACAAAATTCCTACAGCTTCGTCTTGAAGTTCGACAATGTCGTTGCACACAATTTGGACTTTCCACGAATTTCGTTGTCTGTAGGCTTGGCATTACAATCATCACAATCACAATAAAGAGACAAGAAAAATAAGTTTGTGTGCAATCAACTCTTATCCATCACCTTTGACCTTTAAGCATCTACTTTACTGATTGACTAAGAATGACATCATTACTCGTGTTTCATCATAGAGGTCAAGTCATCGGCATGACATTGCAAAATTGCTGGCTCCAATTATGGATTTGCAAGCTGCTACCAAATATTTTATAAAGCCCAAAACAACATGCTTTCAACCACTCTCCCAAGTATGGGTTGCTGAAATATTGCAACATTGGTTGCATTGTTGATGATGCTAAAGCCCAACGAGTGCGGCACTTGCTTCGCGGCTCTGGATACTGTAATAATTGCTTGAATCGTTTCTAAGGAAACGCAAACTAAAGAACCCTTTCAGGGCCACGATTTATTTCAAAAAAAGAACTACCGTTCCTGCTCTAATATACATCTGTAAATTACGTAAACAGCGTTGCAAGGAAGTCAACTGTTAATACAACGAACACAAAATAGATTTTTTTATTTTTTTTATTACAAGTGTGGAAAAAGACCCCCTGGCCCAGACATGACCTCAATTTCTTTATTGTATCAAAATTGGGGGGTGGGCGTTTGCCCGGGCATATGTGCTTACCCGGACAACTATGTATAACACTTTATGCATCTTGGTTTGCAGCATTATTTCTTATCTTGGAGGAGGCTATTGATGAAATACAGCTACCTTTACAAGGATCTGGTATTACAAAGCCAGGAGGGTAAGTTGATACAACAGTACAGTCCTTGGTAATGAGACAAGCATGACATTTTACAAACACATAGTAAGACATCTACACAGACATGATCACTTGACCCACCCCGGTACATCCACATAGCAAGACATATATATACCAAGATTTCCATTCCATTTTGCATGGTTCCACAAACTCAGTGTGTACATGAACCCACCCGACAAAGCTGTTCATGATTCTGTATAAAACATTCACCCAATCAGAGTTGGTGTAACATACAACAATGTTTTTTGAATTGCTAGTGAGGGCGTACTTTAATATACAACACTGAACAGAATTTGCCAAGGTAATACATTGGGAGAACCTACTTTGTGAGTGATGGCTGAATAAACTAACCACAGTTGGCAAACAAAAATGGGTTCATCCACTTAATTATACAGATATATAATGTACTGTTGTTGTAAGAAACGGCTACAGTCCTTAGCATAACAAACAGAATGGTATTATATTCCAAAGCTTATCGTTCACAAGTGTTGCGCAGACGACCGTCTTACGTACATTATTTTGTTATCTGTGCGTGCACTGATCTTACAAGATTACGTCATGCTCATAAATATAAGGTTAAAGATCACGACACTACATATAACAAGTACCACTTGACACAAATGTGGTTTATTCAGTTAACATAATTCATATAACACCAGTTGCCATTTGGTGCATATCTGAACAATCTTTGTAAGTTCAATATACTGGTAACTAATATGTTCATTACTTTATATATAGATATATCTATGAATTGTTGGGTAAAGCGAAGTTAACCTTTGACACATACACTCAAGCATTGGATTTATTGGAGAAGATTATATCGCATTTAACTAATAGTAAGTTATACCCCATTCTATTCTGTGTTTATTATATGATTTGTGAATGAAATAAACACTAAATTGAACATTGTTTATTTTGTCACCAGGTCCAACAGGAATGTTTATAAAGACTTCAGGACTGCAGAAATTTTCAGATATTTTAAAGGTATATACAGACATTTGCTAAAGTATAATTGTGTTACAAAAACTTGATAATTTTACTTATTGTATTACTATTGTGGGGTGTTATCAATAAATTATTATGAGCAACCAAAAGATATATAATAATAAGGTTATCACAAGAATAACACCAAGTATGTGGTATTCTCATGATAACCACACAAGAAAAAATACTGGTAGCTTAAATGAGATTATAATTTGCATATTGACAAGTATAGATATACTGTATTATACAAATCATACTTATAAATGTGTGTACAAGTCTAAAATGAGTTGCTGTTTATAGAGATTACTCTTCCCTATGGCAGACTGACACAGGATTACTATTGTTGTACTTTGTACAAGTCTAAAATGAGTTGCAGTTTATGGAGATTACTCTTCCCTATGGCAGACTGACACAGGATTACTATTGTTGTACTTTGTACAAGTCTAAAATGAGTTGCAGTTTATGGAGATTACTCTTCTCTATGGCAGACTGACACAGGATTACTATTGTTGTACTTTGTACAAGTCTAAAATGAGTTGCAGTTTATGGAGATTACTCTTCTCTATGGCAGACTGACACAGGATTACTATTGTTGTACTTTGTACAAGTCTAAAATGAGTTGCAGTTTATGGAGATTACTCTTCTCTATGGCAGACTGACACAGGATTACTATTGTTGTACTTTGTACAAGTCTAAAATGAGTTGCAGTTTATGGAGATTACTCTTCCCTATGGCAGACTGACACAGGATTACTATTGTTGTACTCTGTAGAAGTCTAAAATGAGTTGCAGTTTATGGAGATTACTCTTCTCTATGGCAGACTGACACAGGATTACTATTGTTGTACTTTGTACAAGTCTAAAATGAGTTGCTGTTTATGAAGATTACTCTTCCCTATGGCAGACTGACACAGGATTACTATTGTTGTACTCTGTAGAAGTCTAAAATGAGTTGCAGTTTATGGAGATTACTCTTCTCTATGGCAGACTGACACAGGATTACTATTGTTGTACTTTGTACAAGTCTAAAATGAGTTGCTGTTTATGGAGATTACTCTTCCCTATGGCAGACTGACACAGGATTACTATTGTTGTACTCTGTAGAAGTCTAAAATGAGTTGCAGTTTATGGAGATTACTCTTCTCTATGGCAGACTGACACAGGATTACTATTGTTGTACTTTGTACAAGTCTAAAATGAGTTGCAGTTTATAGAGATTACTCTTCCCTATGGCAGATTGACACAGAATTACTATTGTTGTAATCTGTAGGTACTGTATGACTGTGAACAATTGCATTAAATCATCTACATCATATTAATGGCACACTATTAGATTGCCTCATTTTATTGTAATAAACAATTTGTAAATATTGTTTTGTGTTTTCATTCAAGATTGTCTTTACCAATGAGAGTGCAAGTGGAAGCAACCAACACATAGCATTGATGTCCAAATTTTACAAGGTATGATGTCATTTGTTTTACAAGGTATGGTGTCATTTGTTTTACAAGGTATGATGTCATTTGTTTTTACAAGGTATGGTGTCATTTGTTTTACAAGGTATGATGTCATTTGTTTTACAAGGTATGGTGTCATTTGTTTTACAAGGTATGATGTCATTTGTTTTACAAGGTATGATGTCATTTGTTTTTACAAGGTATGATGTCATTTGTTTTACAAGGTATGATATTTGTTTTACAAGGTATGATGTCATTTGTTTTACATGGTATGGTGTCATTTTTTTACAAGGTATGATGTCATTTGTTTTACAAAGTATGATGTCATTTGTTTTTACAAGGTATGATGTAATTTGTTTTTACAAGGTATGATGTAATTTGTTTTTACAAGGTATGATGTCATTTGTTTTACAAAGTATGATGTCATTCGTTTTTACAAGGTATGATGTCATTTGTTTTACAAAGTATGATGTCATTTGTTTTACAAGGTATGGTGTCATTTGTTTTGCAAGGTATGGTGTCATTTGTTTTTACAAGGTATGTCATTCGTTTTTACAAGTTATGATGTCATTTGTTTTACATGGTATGGTGTCATTTGTTTTACAAGGTATGATGTCATTTGTTTTACAAAGTATGATGTCATTTGTTTTTACAAGATATGATGTCATTTGTTTTACAAAGTGATGTCATTCGTTTTTACAAGGTATGATGTCATTTGTTTTTACAAGGTATGATGTCATTTGTTTTTACAAGGTATGATGTCATTTGTTTTACAAGGTATGATGTCATTTGTTTTTACAAGGTATGATGTCATTTGTTTTTACAAGGTATGATGTCATTTGTTTTACAAGGTATGATATTTGTTTTACAAGGTATGATGTCATTTGTTTTACATGGTATGGTGTCATTTTTTTACAAGGTATGATGTCATTTGTTTTACAAAGTATGATGTCATTTGTTTTTACAAGGTATGATGTAATTTGTTTTTGACTCCCATGTGCGAAGCACAAAATGGGAGTCTTTGCAGTGTGTCTGTATGTGTGTATGTGTGTATGTGTGTATGTGTGTGTGTATGTGTGTATGTGTGTCCAACTGTTCTACTGCTATCTCAAGAACCATACATCGGTTTTTGATGAAACTTGGTGCATAGATGCTCTGGGCCAATGCGCAGATTTGATTAGGTTTTGGTAAAAATCCATGCTCGTTAATTACCTAATTTGCATGATAATTAGCTAATTTTTAGCTGTTTTATGACTGTTCCACTGATATCTAAAGAACCACTCATTGGATTTTGATGAAACTTGGTACATAGATGCTCTGAACATATGCGCAGATTTGATTAATTTTTGGTAAAAATCCGTGCATATTAATTACCTAATTTGCATGATAATTAGCTATTTTTTAGTGGTTCCATGACTGTTCCACTGATATCTAAACAACCACTCATTGGATTTTGATGAAACTTGGTACATAGATGCTCTGAACTAATGCTAGGTTTTGATTAGTTTTTGATAATAATCCGTGGATACTAATTACCTAATTTGCATAATGATTAGTCAATTTTCGGTTTTTCCACTGATATCTCAAGTACTAATCATCACATTTGAATGAAACTTGGTACATAGATGTCATACGACACTGCACAGACCTGATAGTTTTTATGGTAATATCAGTACATATTAATTACCTAATTTGCATAATTAATTAATTTTCAGCATTTGATATAAGTAGTTAGCATTACATTTCAATGAAACTTGGTACTTACATACTCAAGGACTATGCAGAGATTGATTGTTTTCGATAAATATTTGTGCATATTAATCACCTAATTTGCATAATTAGTTAATTTTCAGCTTTTCCACGGGTATCTCAAGTACTAATCATCGCATTTCAATGAAACTTGGTACATAGATCCTTTAGGACTATGCAGAGACCTGATTAGTTTTAGGGTAAATAATTGTGCATATTAATTACCTAATTTGCATAATTAATTTTCAGCTTTTCTACTGATATCTAAAGTACTAATCATCACATTTCAATGAATCTAGAATTATGCAGACCCAATTAGTTTCCGGTAAATATTTGTGCATATTAATCACCTAATTTGCATAATTAACCAACTTTTACACTGATATCTCAGGTACTATACATCACATATCAATAAATGTACATGGATGCTGTAGGACATTAGACAACCCTGAATAATTGTGGGTTAAAATCTGTACATATTAATTACCTAATTTGCATAATTAACCAATTTTAAGCTTTCACACTGATATCTAAAGTACCGTAAAAACTCCAAAATTTCGACCGGTTTTAAATAATTGGTGTTAGAAATGTGACGTGTTTTTAGAGTCAAAATTAAGGTGCATTTTCGGACGGTCGAATTTTTCAGAATAGAAATCAGCAAATGAAAAAATGGGGATGATAGACAGTGTGCTTCATTAGTTTTTAAAAAATGCAATGTCTGTCAATTGACGTAAACTTCCTCATGTTTCATGGTAAAAGCAAAGGTCATGGCCGAGTTGTAACTCAAAATCTAAACAAAGTCATCAATCAGTGAGTATTATGACAAGCAAAACAAAACATCAAGATGCGGAGAAGAGATCAGCACAAAACTAATAGGTCAAAAGACAAAGCTGTCTCGCACTACCAAGGAAAACTTGCGAATGTTCGAAGTACAGGTACCCATTGGACAAAAGATACATGGAAGTTTAGCAAACTATCTCCCCGACCCAGTGCAATGTATCCGGTTAGAATCAAAGCTCACGTGTTCCTTATTTGAGGGACCAAATTCTGCCGTAAATTCGCCCTTGGATTAAAAAATAAAATGGGATTTAAGAAAATAAAATGGGACTTTTAAGGTGTATTTTGGCGTCATTTTTCGGACATTTCAATCAATCCTGCCGGCTAAAATAGAGTAAGTTTTACCGTAGTCATTGACGTCTGTCTATTCAAGAGTACACGTGTATGATTTTTATCGTGACTAGCGTGAGCGGGTAAGCTTCCTTTCGAGAATGAGCTGTTATCACTGTGAACAATGTTAAATTATTCTTCAGATGACCAGTTTATTTTTTAAAAACAACTAATTTTTTTATTTAAAAAAAATCATGCCGTTTTCGCATCAAAATCCAAGCCAAAATATCGTACTACAACATCAATCTCTTCCGCATTGCGTTCAATAACATTAACATATTTAAATAAGCTATAATGGTAATTTGAACACGTTGGCATCATCCAGCTTTTTGATTGGTTAATTAGCGATTTGACCTATTTGACCTAAGAGAACATGGCGGATATCCTACAGCATCAAACGTTTATACGAGACCGGAATCATTCGCTTACGATGAAACTAAGTTGACTTTTATTTGTATTTCATAACCATTCAACTAATTTATTTTGTGTACATTATTATAATCACTACTGAGTACAGTAATAATCAACAATTCAGAAACGCAGCATGCCGAGATTTTTGTGTTCGTTTTTATTTGAAACTTCGTTTATTTAGAATATATTTTCGTTACCAATAAAATAAAAATCTCTCAGTCAATCAGAAACCCGGATTCATGCCTTCGAGGAAGGTCCCGTTTGAACGCTCACATCGGTTTTTTTTTCGTTTGGAGGAAAACTAAAACTGGTCGCAATTTTCGAATAAGAATGAGTCGGCAATTTTTAGTGGAGTCGAACATTTGGAGATAAATAAAACACCGAAACCCGGCAAATAAATAGGCGTACGAATTTTTAGAGGGGTCGAAATTTTGGAGTTTTCACGGTACTAATTATTCCATTTCAATGAAACTTAGTACAAAGATGCTCTAGGACAATGTACAAACCTAATTAGTTTTGGGTAAAAATCTGTTCATATTAATTCCCTAATAAGCATAATAATTCATAATTTTTTGGTTCTAACCACATTTCAATTAAACTTGGAGACATAGATTTTCTGTTACATTGCGCAGACCTCATTAGTTTTACACTCAAATCTGGTCATATTAATTTTCTGATTTGCATAATTAGTTTTCAGCTAAGTAATTTCGAATTATATTTAATGTGTCTCCAATACTCTCAGCACATGGGAGTTCTTTCTAAGCTTTCTTTGATTACAAGGTATGATGTCATTTGTTTTACAAAGTATGATGTCATTCGTTTTTACAAGGTATGATGTCATTTGTTTTACAAAGTATGATGTCATTTGTTTTACAAGGTATGGTGTCATTTGTTTTGCAAGGTATGGTGTCATTTGTTTTTACAAGGTATGTCATTCGTTTTTACAAGGTATGATGTCATTTGTTTTACATGGTATGATGTCATTTGTTTTACATGGTATGGTGTCATTTGTTTTACAAAGTATGATGTCATTTGTTTTTACAAGATGTCATTTGTTTTACAAAGTGATGTCATTCGTTTTTACAAGGTATGATGTCATTTGTTTTGCAAGGTATGGTGTTATGGGCTTTTGTTTTGTCCTGGAAACAGAATATATCATTGGGTACAGTACAGAGTTCTCGCGGAAGCTTTGGCTTCACTTCAGCGTCAGATTCGCTTCAGCATCGAATCATTATGGCTTTGTTATGGCTTCAGCGTCGCTTCAATGTCGCGACATAAAAAGTTGAGGCGGTCATCGCTTCGCTTCATTGTGGCCTCATTATGGCGACAATGTGGCATCAGCATCGCTTCATCAAACAAAGAAGTACAGAACTCATTTCGCCCAAGCTCTCGCCCGCTTCCGCTTTTCAATCGCTCGCTTTTGCGACCGCTTGTTGAATTTTCCGCTTTATTTTCGACTGTGCAAAAATTCGGACTACTAACAATTTTCTGTTTTTCATAGATCACGGTTACTAGTTTAGTATTATGGTATTATACTAGTTTAGTAACCGTGCATAGATGTTGAACAACCGTCAAAAGTTCAAATACTTTTTGTTTTAACTCTATCAATAATTATATGCACGCAATCTGACCCTTTGACCTAGATTTGGCTGGGATTGACTATTTTATTTTAAACAACTTATTCTGACATGACGCACTGCTACAAAATGTATTTCAACAGAAGTACGACATGGTTGTCCGGGTTTCTTCCATGAAGCTAAATAGAAGTCCCACGCATGGACTGAGTGAAAGAAAATATTTCCAAGGCTAAAATAAAACCTAATATCTCTTTGTGTATTTGTCAATTTTGCATATATTTAGTATGACAGTATGTTCACAAATATCTGTAAAAATGTCGTCTTTCGTTAATAATTTCATTTGTTTGAAATGTCTACCGACCGTGTCCCAATAATTTGTTTGGAATATCCCCGTTGGTTTCTCCAAACGGTCCCGACGTCCGTCATTCAACACAATCAGCATTTATTTATCGTAATTCATGGGGATCATGTCCCGTAATTTGCGGGCTGTAAAACCAAATATTTAAACAAGTACTATTTATTATATCTATATTTTTGTTTTAGCTCGCGAAACTACAACACGGCATAGAGTTGTCGCGGTGAAACAGTCGCCTTGAAATCGATGGAACTTCAATTATCCATTTTTCACCTTGAAATAAAATTTAAAAAAAAATCGAAGAGCATCGGAGGATATATTATTAACGAGTCTTACCAATCGCTAGCTTTATTTTATTCAAATCCATAAAATTCACGAGTATTTCGACATTTGTTGGCAACTTCTGCGCTAAAAATGGTTGAAAGTGTGGGTGTGGTTCTCTTGCAAAGTCCCATTGATAATACGGACAACTATGGTTCTGTGACCCAGGTTGTGTGCTCCGATCAGGTGACTCCCAGCCAATCAATGATGTTGTAACAAAGCATATTTGACGCTAATTTAAGGGTCGTCGTACCATCCAATCTTCTGCGTTGATTCACATAGTTTGTTTGTGCTGTGATAGGCTTCACAATTATTCACTAAAAAACATCGGTATATTTTGACAAACGGCCGGGATTTGACCTCAGTTAAAAAAAAGAAAAAAAAACTGGGCTCAGTTTTGCAAGTTGGGAAATAAGGTAAACCAGATTGGGGTCGATGATATTCAGTATCGAATGACTTCCGTGTGTATCATTGGTTTCAAATTGTTCATCGACTGGGCACCACTGGACAAGTTTTTTTCTGAAGCCCAATAAATTATTTCTGCATGTCAAGTGCTATTCAATTTTTTACAGGGCATGTGGCTCGTTTTTATTCGAAAATATTTTTTTGTGAGAATACTTTTAAAGTACGTATAGGTAGAGCTTAGGTCGCTGATCGTGACTTAATTTTGAAAATTGGATGTAAAATTTTACCAGACCGACTCCACCACAACCATACAATCATAGTTAGAAATGTACGCACTTGTTTTGGAACTTTGTATCAAGATGGCAGGCGACAACGCCGACGCACCAGGCGACGTACGTGTGTTTTGCATGTATTAGTAGTCCGGGCATGGGATTGGACTCTGCTAAAACTAAACGAAACAGAGAAAAATACCACCGAAATGAGGAATCTGAATCTGTTCTCTTACCAGCAAATAAAATGAACGAAAATAAGGTAATTTTATAACAAGAACAGTTTCATTTCGTGTAGCAAATTGCGTTGTATCCGAACGACGATTGCATCGTGTGATTTAAATTTATCACGATTTTCCTTGCAGTCAATATGACACTCGTCACCTTGCAGATTGCAATGTACTTCACAAAGTTTTTGGTACCCAACACTCGCAACATTAAATAATTAAACAAGATATATTTTTAAAATGTCATTTTACTCTTGGTCATATTTTATTCCCCTTACCGCCTTGAATTTCAAATCGATTACATATCGAACTTCTGTACATGTTTTCATTTACTCTACTGCCTTTCCGTGTGAAAATAATGAGGTCATACTCATGTCGCAATACTTTGAAGCTGATGCCATGTTCATGCCATGAGAATGTGAAGCTGAGGCCACGATGATGCCACAGAATAAGCGAGGCGAACACAGCTTCAATTTTCAATGACGCGAAGCTGATGCCACAATGATGCGATGCTGAGGCGACAATGAAGCCATGCGTAGGCGACAATGATGCCACAAAAGCCAAAGCTTCCGCGAGAACTGTACTGTATATGACTTCTTTTTTTAATTTTTTTACTCCCTTAAAGGTGATCTGTGTATTAAAATATTCTAAAACTATAACCCAGAAAGTTACAAGGTATGATGTCATTTGTTTTTACAAGGTATGATGTCATTTGTTTTACAAGGTATGGTGTCATTTGTTTTACAAGGTATGATGTCATTTGTTTTACAAGGTATGATGTCATTTGTTTTTACAAGGTATGATGTCATTTGTTTTACAACTTAACAAGGTACGGTGTCATTTGTTTTACAAGGTATGATGTCATTTGTTTTACAAGGTATGGTGTCATTTGTTTTACATGGTATGATGTCATTTGTTTTTACAAGGTATGATGTCATTTGTTTTTACAAGGTATGATGTCATTTGTTTTACAACTTAACAAGGTACGGTGTCATTTGTTTTACAAGGTATGATGTCATTTGTTTTACAAGGTATGGTGTCATTTGTTTTACAAGGTATGATGTCATTTGTTTTTACAAGGTATGATGTCATTTGTTTTTACAAGGTATGATGTCATTTGTTTTACAAGGTATGTGTCTTTGGTGTACCAGATATGCTGTGACCAATCACATTCAAAGCTGTACATGCAGTCAATCGTACACAGTCATTATTTTCATTTAGTACCCTGTTTCTGCTACTATTTCCTTGCAATTTTTAAATATTTTTTTGTAGTATTTTTTTACCTAATTTTGGACCGAATGGTCTTGATAAAATTTTTTGAAAAAGTTTGAAAAAAATTATATTGCTTTTTGTTATGGGCTTTTGTTTTGTTCTGGAAACAGAATATATCATTGGGTATATGACTTCTTTTTTTAATTTTTTTACTCCCTTAAAGGTGATCTGTGTATTAAAATATTCTAAAACTATAACCCAGAAAGTTTGGCCGGCAATTGCATTTAGTTTTTCTCATTATTTACAATAGGGAGGCATTCCTAAACAACATAATATATGTTAACATGTGTTTCTGGACTCAGTGCTATGATCTAGATTTTGAAATTTGCAAAAAAAAAAACTTTTGGCGAAAAACACTCTGGTTTCACAAGCATTCCAAATAATCATGCATGCAATAAAAGTAATATAAGGTTATTACAAGGATACCTTAAAGTATGCATGAAGACAGTACAGCAGCAGTATCGACCAATGCGCAGCCTTATTATTATACGTCTTTTCCTACCAAGGATACATCCATGGGAATGCCGAAATCTAAAATATTTAGAACACAATCAGTGAAATTCTTTGTATGGAGTCCGGTCAAACCCTGGTGGCAGCCATGTTTGTTTTTATTATTAGAGGATTTTTACACGTACGTGTTATAATAATTCCATATTTGGAATTTGCATTTCCTAATATTATGGTAGGATGAAAATACCCTGTAAAATCCCACAAAATTACGGCATGCTGTAACTTATGGCGTTATAGGGACAGATGTATAATAATAATTTTTATTTAAATCACAGTAATGTAGATTTGCAATCCTGAAATAAATGTATTTGTAAGTATAGAGATTGTAAATAAGGCTCTGGAAATAAGCCATAAACAGATGAGATTTTGAAAGCCAAAACTATTTCATTATTTTTGTACACTTTACCCTCATGGCTGAATGGATACTTGGCAAAATTATGGCATAAAGGGATATAACTTTATATATACATTATAGATTTGAGATGGCACTAAATTATTGATGAGAATTATGTCAGTAATAACAATGTTTTCCACAGGTTCATTTTCATGCCGAGCAGTCAAATAAAAAGAAACAAAGAAATGATCTATGGACATCCAATGCCAAACCTGACAAATCTGGTATGCACATTATTATTCACTAATTTAATCTGTTGCTTCATTGACACTAGACTTGTACTGTGTTGTAATGCTCTATGCTTTTATATACGGTAGAATAAGACTATGATTGACGCAGCCTGGAACAAGGAAATTGTGTCTTATGTGATTTATTTATCCATTCAAACAACATACATGGTAGTTAATTGGTCTTTATTTGGTCATTGTGATATTTGGTCATAGGTTTGAATATTAGAAATATATACATTTGTAGTTTAGGAATATTTGCATAAAATTAGTGTTGGTACACAACAATTACTTTTTGATTAAAACCTTTATTAATATTTACAGGTAAAACTTTAAGTTGTTGGTGTTTTAGTCCTGGATTTAGTATGCGTGATTTGTCAAGTCAAGACGTGAGAAGTATTGTACTTACAAGTGGTACCCTATCTCCACTGAATTCATTCACTTCAGAGTTACAAATGTAAGTATTTATTGTGATATATGAGATGTTATTACATAACCAATAATAGATGAATTCTTCTTTCCACAAAGTTCTATGCATGTCATTCACACAACATTACGACCAATAGCATAGCAGTAGCTCTTGACAGAATTCCAGCAAGCAACATGTTGTTATTGCTGGCAGTTAGTGAATATTCACTCAGAAAATGCGTCTTTGATTAACCATACTTTAAAAAAGAGTCAATTGTAATTTTAAATCATTTGACAAATCAAGAACATAATGGGAAGTATACTGCACTATGTAGGACTAACTAACAATGCTATTCTAATATTTCAAGAAAATTTAATTATTTATCAAATATGATGCTACAATTTATTTGTATTTACATGTATGGGGCTGAGGTTCATGTATGGGATCGAGGTACATGTATGGGGTTGAGGTACATGTATGGGATTGAGGTGCATGTATGGGATTGAGGTACATGTATGGGATTGAGGTACATGTATGGGGCTGAGGTACATGTATGGGGCTGAGGTACATGTATGGGGCTGAGGTACATGTATGGGGTTGAGGTACATGTATGGGATTGAGGTACATGTATGGGATTGAGGTACATGTATGGGATTGAGGTACATTGTATGGGAATGAGGTACATTGTATGGGATTGAGGTACACATGGGATTGAGGTACATTATATGGGATTGAGGTACACATATGGGATTGAGGTACACATATGGGATTGAGGTACACATATGGGATTGAGGTACACGTATGGGATTGAGGTACACGTATGGGATTGAGGTACACGTATGGGGTTGAGATACGTGTATGAGGCTGAGGTACATGTATGGGGTTGAGGTACATGTATGGGATTGAGGTGCATGTATGGGGCTGAGGTGCATGTATGGGGCTGAGGTACATGTATGGGGCTGAGGTACATGTATGGGATTGAGGTACATGTATGGGGCTGAGGTACATGTATGGGGCTGAGGTACATGTGTGGGGCTGAGGTACATGTATGGGATTGAGGTACATGTATGGGATTGAGGTACATGTATGGGATTGAGGTACATGTATGGGATTGAGGTACATGTATGGGATTGAGGTACATGTATGGGATTGAGGTACATGTATGGGATTGAGGTACATGTATGGGGCTGAGGTACATGTATGGGGCTGAGGTGCATGTATGGGGCTGAGGTGCATGTATGGGGCTGAGGTGCATGTATGGGATTGAGGTACATGTATGGGGCTGAGGTGCATGTATGGGATTGAGGTACATGTATGGGGCTGAGGTACATGTATGGGATTGAGGTACATGTATGGGGCTGAGGTACATGTATGGGGCTGAGGTACATGTATGGGGTTGAGGTACATGTATGGGGTTGAGGTACATGTATGGGGTTGAGGTAGATGTATGGGGCTGAGGTGCATGTATGGGTCTGAGGTGCATGTATGGGATTGAGGTGCATGTATGGGATTGAGGTACATGTATGGGATTGAGGTACATGTATGGGATTGAGGTACATGTATGGGGCTGAGGTACATGTATGGGGCTGAGGTACATGTATGGGGCTGAGGTACATGTATGGGATTGAGGTACATGTATGGGGCTGAGGTACATGTATTGGGGTGAGGTGCATGTATGGGATTGAGGTACATGTATAGGGGTTGAGGTACATGTATAGGGGTTGAGGTACATGTATGGGGTTGAGGTACATGTATGGGATTGAGGTACATGTATGGGATTGAGGTACATGTATGGGATTGAGATACATGTATGGGATTGAGGTACATGTATGGGATTGAGGTACATGTATGGGATTGAGGTACATGTATGGGATTGAGGTACATGTATGGGGTTGAGGTACATGTATGGGGATGAGTTACACATATGGGATTGAGTTACATGTATGGGATTGAGTTACATGTATGGGATTGAGGTACATGTATGGGATTGAGGTACATGTATGGGGCTGAGGTACATGTATGGGATTGATGTACATGTATGGGATTGAGGTACATGTATGGGATTGAGGTACATGTATGGGATTGAGGTACATGTATGGGATTGAGGTACATGTATGGGGTTGAGGTACATGTATGGGGTTGAGGTACAAGTATGGGGTTGAGGTACAAGTATGTGGTTGAGGTACAAGTATGTGGTTGAGGTACAAGTATGGGATTGAGGTACATGTATGGGATTGAGGTACATGTATGGGATTGAGGTACATGTATGGGGTTGAGGTACATGTATGGGGTTGAGGTACATGTATGGGGTTGAGGTACATGTATGGGGTTGAGGTACATGTATGGGGCTGAGGTACATGTATGGGATTGAGGTACATGTGCGGGGCTGAGTTTCATGTATGGGATTGAGGTACATGTATGGGATTGAGGTACATGTATGGGATTTGAGGTACATGTATGGGATTGAGGTACATGTACGGGATTGAGGTACATGTACGGGATTGAGGTACATGTATGGGATTGAGGTACATGTATGGGATTGAGGTACACGTATGGGATTGAGGTACACGTATGGGATTGAGTTACACATATGGGATTGAGGTACACATATGGGATTGAGGTACACGTATGGGATTGAGGTACATGTATGGGGCTGAGGTACACGTATGGGGCTGAGGTACACGTATGGGATTGAGGTACACGTATGGGATTGAGGTACACGTATGGGATTGAGGTACACGTATGGGATTGAGGTACATGTATGGGATTGAGGTACATGTATGGGATTGAGGTACATGTATGGGGTTGAGGTACAAGTATGTGGTTGAGGTACAAGTATGTGGTTGAGGTACAAGTATGGGATTGAGGTACATGTATGGGATTGAGGTACATGTATGGGGTTGAGGTACATGTATGGGGTTGAGGTACATGTATGGGGTTGAGGTACATGTATGGGGTTGAGGTACATGTATGGGGCTGAGGTACACATGGGATTGAGGTACATGTATGGGATTGAGGTACATGTGCGGGGCTGAGTTTCATGTATGGGATTGAGGTACATGTATGGGATTGAGGTACATGTATGGGATTGAGGTACATGTATGGGATTGAGGTACATGTATGGGATTGAGGTACATGTACGGGATTGAGGTACATGTACGGGATTGAGGTACATGTATGGGATTGAGGTACATGTATGGGATTGAGGTACACGTATGGGATTGAGGTACACGTATGGGATTGAGTTACACATATGGGATTGAGGTACATGTATGGGATTGAGGTACATGTATGGGATTGAGGTACATGTATGGGGCTGAGGTACATGTATGGGATTGAGGTACATGTATGGGATTGAGGTACATGTATGGGATTGAGGTACATGTATGGGATTGAGGTACATGTACGGGATTGAGGTACATGTACGGGATAGAGGTACATGTACGGGATAGAGGTACATGTACGAGATAGAGGTACACGTACGAGATAGAGGTACACGTACGGGATTGAGGTACACGTATGGGATTGAGGTACACGTATGGGATTGAGGTACACGTATGGGATTGAGTTACACATATGGGATTGAGGTACATGTATGGGATTGAGGTACATGTATGGGATTGAGGTACATGTATGGGATTGAGGTACATGTATGGGGCTGAGGTACATGTATGGGGCTGAGGTACATGTATGGGGCTGAGGTACATGTATGGGGCTGAGGTACATGTATGGGATTGAGGTACACGTATGGGATTGAGGTACACGTATGGGATTGAGGTACACGTATGGGATTGAGGTACACGTATGGGATTGAGGTACACGTATGGGATTGAGGTACACGTATGGGATTGAGGTACACGTATGGGATTGAGGTACACGTATAGGGTTGAGGTACACGTATGGGATTGAGGTACACGTATGGGATTGAGGTACATGTATGGGATTGAGGTACATGTATGGGATTGAGGTACATGTATGGGATTGAGGTGCATGTATGGGGATGAGGTGCATGTATGGGATTGAGGTACAAGTATGGGAATGAGGTGCATGTATGGGAATGAGGTGCATGTATGGGATTGAGGTACAAGTATGGGGTTGAGGTACAAGTATGGGGTTGAGGTTCAAGTATGGGGTTGAGGTACATGTATGGGATTGAGGTACATGTATGGGTTTGAGGTACATGTATGGGATTGAGGTACATGTATGGGGTTGAGGTACATGTATGGGGTTGAGGTACATGTATGGGATTGAGGTACACGTATGGGATTGAGGTACACGTATGGGATTGAGGTACACGTATGGGATTGAGGTACACGTATGGGATTGAGGTACACGTATGGGATTGAGGTACACGTATGGGATTGAGGTACACGTATGGGATTGAGGAACACGTATGGGGTTGAGGAACACGTATGGGGTTGAGGTACACGTATGGCATTGATGTACATGTATGGGATTGAGGTACATGTATGAGGCTGAGGTGCATGTATGGGGTTGAGGTACATATATGAGGCTGATGTGCATGTATGGGGTTGAGGTACATGTGTGGGATTGAGGTACATGTATGGGGTTGAGGTGCATATATGGGGTTGAGGTACATGTATGAGACTGAGGTGCATGTATGGGGTTGAGGTGCATGTATGGGGTTGAGGTACATGTATGGGATTGAGGTTCATGTATGACGCTTAGGTACATATATGGGATTGAGGTACATGTATGGGATTGAGGTACATGTATGGGGTTGAGGTACATGTATGGGGTTGAGGTACATGTATGAGGCTGAGGTAAACATGGGATTGAGGTACATGTGTGAAGCTGAGGTGCATGTATTGGATTGAGGTGCATGTATGGGATTGAGGTGCATGTATTGGATTGAGGTGCATGAATGGGATTGAGGTGCATGTATGGGATTGAGGTACATGTATGAGGCTGAGGTACATGTATAGGATTGAGGTACATGTATGGGGCTGAGGTACATGTATGGGGCTGAGGTACATGTATGGGGTTGAGGTACATGTATGGGGTTGAGGTACATGTATGGGGTTGAGGTACATGTATGGGGTTGAGGTAGGGATTGAGGTACATGTGTGAAGCTGAGGTGCATGTATTGGATTGAGGTACATGTATGGGATTGAGGTGCATGTATTGGATTGAGGTGCATGAATGGGATTGAGGTGCATGTATGGGATTGAGGTACATGTATGAGGCTGAGGTACATGTATGGGATTGAGGTACATGTATGGGGCTGAGGTACATGTATGGGGTTGAGGTACATGTATGGGGTTGAGGTACATGTATGGGGTTGAGGTACATGTATGGGGTTGAGGTACATGTATGGGGTTGAGGTACATGTGTGGGGTTGAGTTACATATATGGGATTGAGGTACATGTATGGGATTGAGGTACATGTGTGGGGTTGAGGTACATTTGTACATGTATTACATGTAGGCTGAGGTACATGTATGGGGTTGAGGTACATGTATGGGATTGAGGTACATGTATGGGGTTGAGGTGCATGTATGGGGTTGAGGTGCATGTATGGGGTTGAGGTGCATGTATGGGGTTGAGGTGCATGTATGGGGTTGAGGTGCATGTAAGGGGTTGAGGTGCATGTATGGGTCGAAGCACATGTATGGGGTTGAGGTGCATGTATGGGTCGAAGCACATGTATGGGGTTGAGGTGCATGTATGGGATTGAGGTGCATGTCTCGGATTGAGGTATATGTCTCGGATTGAGGTATATGTCTCGGATTGAGGTGCATGTATGGGGTTGAGGTGCATGTATGGGGTTGAGGTACATGTATGGGATTGAGGTACATGTATGGGATTGAGGTACATGTATGGGATTGAGGTACATGTATGGGGTTGAGGTACATGTATGGGGTTGAGGTAGGGATTGAGGTACATGTGTGAAGCCTAGGTGCATGTATTGGATTGAGGTACATGTATGGGATTGAGGTGCATGTATTGGATTGAGGTGCATGAATGGGATTGAGGTGCATGTATGGGATTGAGGTACATGTATGAGGCTGAGGTACATGTATGGGATTGAGGTACATGTATGGGGCTGAGGTACATGTATGGGGTTGAGGTACATGTATGGGGTTGAGGTACATGTATGGGGTTGAGGTACACGTATGGGATTGAGGTACACGTATGGGATTGAGGTACACGTATGGGATTGAGGTACACGTATGGGATTGAGGTACACGTATGGGATTGAGGTACACGTATGGGATTGAGGTACACGTATGGGATTGAGGTACACGTATGGGATTGAGGTACATGTATGGGGTTGAGGTACATGTATGGGATTGAGGTACATGTATGGGATTGAGGTACATGTATGGGATTGAGGTACATGTATGGGATTGAGGTACATGTATGGGATTGAGGTACATGTATGGGATTGAGGTACATTTATGGGGATGAGGTGCATTTATGGGGATGAGGTGCATGTATGGGATTGAGGTACAAGTATGGGAATGAGGTGCATGTATGGGATTGAGGTACAAGTATGGGGTTGAGGTACAAGTATGGGGATGAGGTGCATGTATTGGATTGAGGTGCATGTATGGGATTGAGGTGCATGAATGGGATTGAGGTGCATGTATGGGGTTGAGGTACATGTATGGGGTTGAGGTACATGTATAGGATTGAGGTACATGTATGGGGCTGAGGTACATGTATGGGGCTGAGGTACATGTATGGGGTTGAGGTACATGTATGGGGTTGAGGTACATGTATGGGGTTGAGGTACATGTATGGGGTTGAGGTACATGTATGGGGTTGAGGTACATGTATGGGGCTGAGGTACATGTATGGGGCTGAGGTACATATAGGGTTGAGGTACATGCATGAGGCTTAGGTGCATGTATGGGGTTGAGGTACATGTATGGGATTGAGGTACATGTATGGGATTGAGTAACATGTATGGGGTTGAGGTAGGGATTGAGGTACATGTGTGAAGCTGAGGTGCATGTATTGGATTGAGGTACATGTATGGGATTGAGGTGCATGAATGGGATTGAGGTGCATGTATGGGATTGAGGTACATGTATGAGGCTGAGGTACATGTATGGGATTGAGGTACATGTATGGGGCTGAGGTACATGTATGGGGTTGAGGTACATGTATGGGGTTGAGGTACATGTATGGGGTTGAGGTACATGTATGGGGTTGAGGTACATGTATGGGGTTGAGGTACATGTATGGGGTTGAGGTACATGTGTGGGGTTGAGTTACATATATGGGATTGAGGTACATGTATGGGATTGAGGTACATGTGTGGGGTTGAGGTACATTTGTACATGTATTACATGTAGGCTGAGGTACATGTATGGGGTTGAGGTACATGTATGGGATTTTGAGGTACATGTATGGGGTTGAGGTACATGTCTCGGATTGAGGTGCATGTATGGGGTTGAGGTGCATGTATGGGGTTGAGGTGCATGTATGGGGTTGAGGTGCATGTATGAGGCTGAGGTACATGTATGGGATTGAGGTGCATGTATGGGGTTGAGGTGCATGTAAGGGGTTGAGGTGCATGTATGGGTCGAAGCACATGTATGGGGTTGAGGTGCATGTATGGGTCGAAGCACATGTATGGGGTTGAGGTGCATGTATGGGATTGAGGTGCATGTCTCGGATTGAGGTATATGTCTCGGATTGAGGTGCATGTATGGGGTTGAGGTGCATGTATGGGGTTGAGGTACATGTATGGGATTGAGGTACATGTATGGGATTGAGGTACATGTATGGGATTGAGGTACATGTATGGGGTTGAGGTAGGGATTGAGGTACATGTGTGAAGCCTAGGTGCATGTATTGGATTGAGGTACATGTATGGGATTGAGGTGCATGTATTGGATTGAGGTGCATGAATGGGATTGAGGTGCATGTATGGGATTGAGGTACATGTATGAGGCTGAGGTACATGTATGGGATTGAGGTACATGTATGGGGCTGAGGTACATGTATGGGGTTGAGGTACATGTATGGGGTTGAGGTACATGTATGGGGTTGAGGTACATGTGTGGGGTTGAGTTACATATATGGGATTGAGGTACATGTATGGGATTGAGGTACATGTGTGGGGTTGAGGTACATTTGTACATGTATTACATGTAGGCTGAGGTACATGTATGGGATTGAGGTACATGTATGGGATTGAGGTACATGTATGGGATTGAGGTACATGTATGGGGTTGAGGTACATGTATGGGATTGAGGTACATGTCTCGGATTGAGGTGCATGTATGGGGTTGAGGTGCATGTATGGGGTTGAGGTGCATGTATGGGGTTGAGGTGCATGTATGGGGTTGAGGTGCATGTAAGGGGTTGAGGTGCATGTATGGGTCGAAGCACATGTATGGGGTTGAGGTGCATGTATGGGTCGAAGCACATGTATGGGGTTGAGGTGCATGTATGGGGTTGAGGTAAATGTGATTTAGTATATAACAACTAGAGCATTGGTTGTTATATTGGTTTGATTCATTCATTCACAACACAAAAAATGTTATAACCTGAACATATGGCACACACCATGCACACCTAATTCTTACTCATTGCTTTCATTTATTTTTTATCATAGAAAATTCCCAATCCAATTGGAAAATCCTCATGTTATAGAGAAACATCAAATGCTGGTTGGCATAGTAACCAAAGGACCGGATGGTACCAGTTTGAACTCATCTTATGAAAACAGGTCATCTCCTAATTATATAAAGTCTCTTGGCAATGCTATAGGTAAGCACATTTTGTGTGACTTGTTGACTTGACTATAAATATAATATGTGCAGTACATGTATATTGTGTTTGTTTTTTTAAAAACTAAATTACATTATTATTTTGTGTACCATCACCCCCCCCCCCCCCCCCCCGCACAAAAAAAAAATGAAAAACAATTTTGAGTGCCAACAAATTACTAGAAATGATATTTGTTAATTTTTAAGATGGTTGACATTTTAAAGTTTTTGGTTTACCCACATTTAAAACATTCATTGTTTGTGCTATCCCAGTGAGTGATGTAAGGTAGATTGGGATATTGTTATGCGAGGGAGGGCTTAATGTATAATTTATACAATTTGGTTAAAGTTACAATAGCTGCTATTTATACATTTTTTGTTTAAATCCACATAAAAATTAACAAATCTTACCACAATTGCAAGGCTAATGTCACATGAAATGTGATATGAAAACTAACATTGACACACAGATCGCCGCAAACCAACCGATCTGACACATACTGCGTGTGGAACTATGGGAAAATGGTCGGAACTATTTCCACATTGTGTCAACACAGGTGGAGCTATTCGGTTGGTTTGTGGTGATCTGCGTCTCAATGCCAATATTGAGAAAAATTAGACCTTTCAGCTCCCAATTTACATGCATTTTAATGTTAATATAATAAGACATTCTGATGAATGTTGTGCGTCATTTTAATTGATCAACTCATTACAGATTAAATCTTGCTAAAAATCAAGAGAGAATGTGTTCAAAACAAGAAAAATGCTTGTATATAATTCTGCGGATGAAACGCTGAGTAAAATGGTGGCAGATGGATATTTTGACTACGGAGGCTAGTTATGCGTCATAAGACACAGGTCTGTGCTGAATAGCACCACCTGTGTTGACACAATGGAAAACTAAGGGTCAAGTAGTTGCCATTTTGACTAGACTAGAATGATTGGAAAAAAGTCAAGTCAAAAGTAAAATTCGGCTAGCTGAGTGTCACACGCAACGTAATATTACCATAATTGGTATAGTACAGGTGTGATGGTTCAAATACCAAAATGGCAACAGTAACAAAAAGACTTCCCTGGCGGCGATGATAAAATACGAACACGGAGCCAACAGATGAGGTTTCAACTGGTACTGGTATTATTATACTCTGCAAACATCAAGTACAATAACGCGGTAAAACTCCACTACTCCAATAACTAGATACTTAAACTCCAATACAATTCAACGAGATCTCCGATCTGAACTCAGTGCTGAACAACTCCTCTATATATACCCCCACTGTCTATAAATAGACCATTACATCAGCATACATAATGAGTCTGGAACTTACTACAAATTTCTAGAATGTTCCATTATCTTCTATTGCCTCCTACAGTGTTCTATTACCTATTCAACCATTTTCTAAAAAATATAGAATATTCCACCCAGACACAGTACGGTTCTAGAACATTCTCAGTGACACAGAAGTGGTAAATAAGTCGTATGTGACACTGAGACAGTTTGAAAGTAATGAAATCACTTTAAATTAGCTTTGAAGTAAAAATGATACCCATGAGTGCCGGAGAAATGGCTACATCCATGTCCGACCTACATCGTTGACTTAGGAAGACTAGACACAACGAAGGAAGTTTATCGGTAAATCAAACCTCGATCCAGAGATACATTTTCCTAATCAGCTATTTATTTTCTTACTGATTAAGTCAGGGATGCAGTTTTAATGTTTAGGTAGCACAATTAATCTCGATTTTGAGCAGGAAAATAAATAACAGGCTCCGACTGAAATGAATACATGTAGTAATGACGGCCATGTTTTTGCCTTGATATGTGGTATGCAAATTACCTGTATATGTGTGAAGCTATTAAGGAAGTGGTAAAACAAAGGATTAGGGGGGGGTCTATAGTGAGAGCGCCATTTATAGTATGGTGTTGGAATAACTTTGTTTATGAATAAGTCTATGCGTTCCTATGTTGGACAGTCAAATTGTTTCCGTCTGTGTGAGCAGGTCGATTCTCCTGTTAAATCGACTGAATTCCTTCCAAAAACTGAACGAAAGTGGTTATGGATGTTGTGGAACTCTTGGTATCGACGAAATCATGTTTGCGTGGAATTTAGTGACTGGCAGAAGTCCTTTCCGAAAGTTGTGTGGATCGAACGCCGAGGTTGCAGTCTGCTGTTGCCATTGTGTTGAACAAAACCGTGGTTGAACCTACCTGCAGTTCTGTAGCTCACTTGGTTTCACTGTTGGTTATTTCGTTCGTCGTGGTATTAACGCAAAACCATGAAGCTACAGTTTCATCCTTTGCGAGTTACCCAATTTTACCGAACTGAAATCAGGTCGGTCGTAACAGCTGTTTTTTTTTTTCATTATCTTTGCCTTAAGTTTCTACCTTTCTACTGCCGATGGGTCCCGAAACTATTTCATCTGTTATTTTGATCGTGAAATCGATCAATTTCGGACCATCGCCCTCAAAATAATTGATGAAATAGTTTCGGGACCCATCGATAGTAGAAAGGTAGAAACTTAAGGCGACAATAATGAAAATAAAACGGCTGTTACGACCCAACCTGATTTCAGTTCAGACTATTTTAAAATGGTCATTCTTCTTCAAAACCGGTAGCCTGAATGCTTTAATACTTGGTGTGTATGTACCTTGTGTTGACATCTACTAGATTTGTTCATCCCATGGCCATATCATTAATTCTCTAATTTTGGCAAATATTTTTCTCATTTTTGGTTAAAAATGGAATTTCAACTGACCACTATTTCCAATGCGTTGGTGTTATGCATACAATGTACATGTGTTTATTATTCCATTGACAACTTTGTGTGGTTATTTGGCGATATTTCATTTAAAAGTACAAATGTAAATGAAAAGTTGTGGCATATACAACACTAATCTTTTGTACAATAGCCGTTGAGCAACAGGCCATTGGCCTATTTTTAATTAGCTAAATGTCTTTCACTGCATACAGTAAATCTTGTTTATTAAAAATATAACTACATTATGTTAATTAGTATGCAAATTAATATGCAAAGTAGCTACAGCCTGAGACTATTTTCTGGGGAGAACACAAGAAATAAAAAAAAAATAGGAACAGAAGATAATGCATTCACAATAAAAACTGACTAAACTAAATTTGTTCAAATGCTACAACAGTACTTGGATCAACACAATAATTATGACTTTTTGACTCCCGTGTGCAAAGCACAAAAAGGGAGTCTTTGCAGTTAGTGTGTCTGTCTGTGTGTCTGTCTGTGTGTCTGTCTGTCTGTCTGTCTGTCTGTCTGTCTGTCTGTGTGTGTGTGTGTGTGTGTGTGTGTGTGTGTGTGTGTGTGTGTGTGTGTGTGTGTCTGTTCCATCGACATCTCAAGAACCAATGTTCAGATTTCAATGAAACTTGGTATATAGCTTGTCTGGGGCAATGCGCGGATTTGATTAGTTTTTGGTTGACATCCATGCATATTATTTATCTAGTGTCACTGAGCTAAGCTTAGAGATATATAACAATTCTTGTATTTTTTTGTTACTCAAAAAATCTTTAGTTCAACAGATACTACCGGTAATCTCTAGAATCACTCAGATTACGCACTATAAGTGCTATATAATTTGTCACCATTCGAACAAAGTTTGAAAACGGGGACTTATAATTCGGTCTTTGTGTGTACATCAGTGCATCCATTCGTCATATTTCAGAATCCTTCGGACCTTTTCCGTTCTTTCTTTGCATGTGTCTAGTACTTTATGTGGGACATATGCACCTGCAGTGGTTTTGTGATTTGATTAAAAATGGCCGACTGGCAGTTTTCATTCAAATTTGGTACATAGATTATACATGTTAGGATACATAACCTCCGACCGTCCATGTATTCGTGTGTGTGTGTTCAGAATTTTTTGGACCGATTCCGTTCATTCTTTGCATGTGCCTAGTACTTTATGTGGGACATATGCACATGTACGTGTAGTTATTTAGTTATTCGATTCAAAATGGCCAACTGGCAGCCATCTTGTTTTTTGAAAATGTTGTATTTTGGACATGCTTGGTCAGTTTTCATTCAAACTTACATAGATTATACATGTTAGGATACATTTCCATGACAATTTCTTGCACAATTGGATCAAAGATGGCCGATTGGCAGGCGTCTGACTTTTTGGCCTTACTACTATATTTTCAAGATTTATGTACCATTTTCATTCGTATTTGGCACATACATGTCAGTTTGTTTCATAATCAGATCAAAGATGGCTGAATAACGGATGTTTTTATCCCATGTATCAATTTCATTGATATTTAGCATGTCATGAATGGACGTTTTACACTTATAAACTGACGAACTATCCCCCCTGCAGTTCTTTTAATTTTATGATGTAGATGGGCAATGTAATTCACAGATAAATCACCATTGTTTGACAACCCCTGCCATGTGAATTTAAATTAGAAGCATGACAAACAGTAGTAAATTGTATTCTATGCATTATTTTGATCAGATATTTATTAAAACTGCAAATTTGAGGACACTGCCTGCAGATTCATGAGATGTATGGTAATGTAATTTTAGTGCCTCATTCCCATCCTCAGACTTGCATTTTTTCAAACATACTTTAAACAATTTTAGCAATTTTTTTTATTATTAAAACTGCAAATTTGAGGACACTGCCTTCACCATATTATTCAACACAAGAAGGCGATTGACTTGTACAGAGGGTCTATATTCCACTTTAGTCCAGAACTAACAATTACAAAGAGTTGCAATTGCTGTTTTCTCTATCCCAGCTATTTTACTAGTAAAAATGCTGAAATCTGAGTTTTAATGACATCTCGCAAGAGAACTGGCATAACGTATTGCGCATGCGCCAGTCTAACCACTGAGATAATCAGTGTCGTTTTTGTCTGAGGATATTGTATTTCGGAACTGTATCTTTCTTTGTCGTCAGTTTCAAAGGTAAGAAACTGTGCTTATGGTATTTATTATGAACTTTGATTTATCCTTTTGTGTCCTGGCTTTGGTGAGAAACTAGTGATTGCGCAGTGTCACACTTTGCCAGAAAAAACAGTCCTGCTATTATTGTAAGAACTGGTTATGAAATCTGTAAATCGAATTGGAATTATGTTTGGCATATAAAATACTGGAATAATAAAAACGTAAAAGTTTAGAAAACACTGATCGTGATTCTGTAATGCTATTTCCGGTGTTCATTGGCACTTGCTAGCAGATTGAAAGAAAGTGTGAAACTTGGTTTTGTGACGACATATTAGACTAGAATTATCGCGAAAACACAAGTCAAGTTCGGTCAACAGTGACTGCTTGAAAGCAATGATGAAATTGAGAAGTACTGTAATTCAATATGAATGAATCTATCATCACTTTTAAATTACCTTTGAAGTAAATGTGATACCCGAGTGCCAGAGAAATTACTGTACCTGTGACCGATACCCGGACCTATTGCTGTTGAAGTTTAATGGTAAATCGAACCTCTGTCAACAGAGACACATTTTCCCAATCAGCTATTTATTTCCGTACTGATTAAGTCAGGGTGGCAATTTCAATGTTTAGCTACCATAATTTATAACCATTATGAAAAGGAAAGATGGATAGTTCTTAACGGCGGTTATGTTTTTATTTTTGACAATGCAGAATGCAAATTACCAGCATGCACGTTAAGCTATTAAGGGAGCAGTGAAACAAGATTAGGGAGGGGGTCAAATTCATGTAATCCTCAATTTTAATGATGTTGAGTTAATAGTCATAATTTTTTTTTTTAAAACTCCAAATATTATTTTATATAATTGTAAACAGTTAACAATATTAACTAATATATTTTTGGCAATATATCCCATTTTAATTATCTAAATTTGTTTCACTGTATACAGTAAATCTTTATTTAAAAAATACAACTACAATATGTTAATTAGTATGCAAATTAGTATGCAAATTATCAGCTCATCTGAGACAATGCAATCCAGTTCAAAGGAAATTTGACATACACTTAGACTACATGATCACTACCTCTGTTGATTAGTTTTTTATGCACTTCTATCTGCATTTATATTTTTTATGTATTTTTCTCAATAGTATTTTTTTATTTCTTTAGATTGCTTGGCATCTATTTGGTTCAGCTCAAGTGAAATTTTCTGCAAATCCCTGGTCAGATTTTAATGACATTGAAAACACAAGTACTCTGGCTTTTTGCACATTCTTAATATTTTATTTTTGCAGAATCCCGTAAATATTAATTTGACAACTTTGTAGAGTGGAAACAGACTGTTGAATTAGTTCATCCTAGACTTTGGTAGAACATGTTTAAAATAGTACAGTGTGAACTGCAATTTCTTTCTGGCTGGTATAAAAATATTAAGTAATATTTTTTCGTACTAAAAAGACTCAAATATCTTTTTTAATTAAATTTAACAGCCAATGGGAGCACATATGCTACAACCTCTGCTTACTTTGGACTAAATGTTTTTTTTGTAGGTGCAGAGCCAGAATTTTTTCTCAGAAAGCAAAGCCACTGGAACTGCATGTATTACAAAAACATACCGGTACTATTCGCTGCGTGTCTGACAATTGTATAAAGTTTCACAGGTCCTCTTTTTTTACTTTGACAAGTACTGTTAACCAAAGCATAAATATGTGTTTCTCTGTACATAACATTTCACACAATTTGTTAATATTAATGTATGATAATAAAAATTTAATAATATTTTTCTGGATTTTTGCACTTTATTTGTATCATTGTCATATGAGAAGTACTCTTGTCCTTATTAGAGATATTGAAATTAATCCAAAGCCACAAACTAGTTTATCCAAACAGACACAACACTGACTCTACATATTTGCAGATCTGATTTGTATACTTTCTTGTCATTTTACCTGTTGTACTGGTTTGGTGATATCTGGTTTTCTTGCTGAGAATAATGCTGACCTGGATGGAGAGTGCTATAAACTTGAAAATGCCATAGAAATCATGTTTGCCAATTTATGTCCATGTAACTTTAGAATGACAACCAGCTTTAGAATGACAAGGCTGTGTCATTCATGACTTGTTATTACTTGCTCTGTATGTACAGTGAATACATTTTACTCAGATTTATGAATGCAGTTTCTTGTGCATGTACATGTACCAGGTATACATGTATGAGACATAGTTGGGTTGCATTTGTGTACTCTGCGATTTTGGACTTGGGTCAATGGAAGTTTTCAGTTCCTGGTACAATATTAGATTAGGGCAAATCACTTTATGATGAGTTGTACCCATATAGAGTACATATTAATTCACCTGCAAATGTTCCATGTATTTTTCAACTTCAGTATTTTATAATAAAATGATGGGGGCTGTGACATTCATGTCTTGTTTGCTTCAAATTTATGTTTTCAGCTGACATGGAAGGCAGACAACAATATTGTCTGATATACATTCTGATTATTTTGTTTTCAGTGAACTATTCAAGAACAGTACCTAATGGTTTACTGGTGTTTTTTCCATCTTACGTTGTGATGAATCAGTGTCTAGAGATGTGGCAGGTACACAATTAACTACTAATCATTCCATGGGAACATCCTATGCAAATGAATCATTACATGTGGACATCCTATACAAACAAATCATTACATGTGGACATCCTATGAAAATGAATCATTACATGTGGACATCCTATGAAAACGAATCATTACATGTGGACATCCTATGCAAACGAATCATTACATGTGGACATCCTATGCAAATGAATCATTACATGTGGACATCCTATGCAAATAAATCATTACATGTGGACATCCTATGCAAATGAATCATTACATGTGGACATCCTATGCAAATGAATTATTACATGTGGACATCCTATGCAAATGAATCATTACATGTGGACATCCTATGCAAATGAATCATTACATGTGGACATCCTATGCAAATAAATTATTACATGTGGACATCCTATGCGAATGAATCATTACATGTGGACATCCTATGCAAATAAATTATTACATGTGGACATCCTATGCAAATGAATCATTACATGTGGACATCCTATGCAAATGAATTATTACATGTGGACATCCTATGCAAATGAATCATTACATGTGGACATCCTATGCAAATGAATCATTACATGTGGACATCCTATGCAAATGAATCATTACATGTGGACATCCTATGCAAATGAATCATTACATGTGGACATCCTATGCAAATGAATCATTACATGTGGACATCCTATGCAAATGAATTATTACATGTGGACATCCTATGCAAATGAATTATTACATGTGGACATCCTATGCAAATGAATCATTACATGTGGACATCCTATGCAAATGAATCATTACATGTGGACATCCTATGCAAATGAATTATTACATGTGGACATCCTATGCAAATGAATCATTACATGTGGACATCCTATGCAAATAAATTATTACTTGGATGTTTTATTATTACTTATTATTATGCATCTGTCACCGTAACGCCATAAGTTACAGCGTGCCATAATTTTGCAGTATTTTACGATGTATTTTCATCCTACCATATTAGAAAATAAGAATTCCAAATATGGAATATTTACGCGCATAATAATAATAAAAACAAACATGGCTGCCACAAGAGTTGTTCTAAACATTTTGGATTTCTGCATTACATGTATCCTTGGAATGAAAAGATGTTTAATAATAAGGTTATTACGAGACGGTGATCATTGACAGTACGCCGCGCATCGATCTCTGCTGTACCGACCAATACTTCAGCTGTTCTCGTGCATACTTTGAGGTATTCTTGTAATAACCTCATGTTGTATGGATGGGTACAAATAGAATAACATGTATTTTTTGTTATTATCATTGTCAACTCTTGGAACTTGGAAATGCTATCATTGCATAATCTTGATTCAATTTAATTTTTGGGGTTGACTCATATATTTTTGGAGATTATTAGGCTTGATGCAAATAAATCAATACATTCTCTCTGTACAGGAAACTAATTATAATATTATATCATTTTGTGCTTACTTGTAGGAGTCTGGTATTACTAGTAGAATATCACAATATAAGGCAATGTTTGTGGAACCAAAAAACAAAGCACAGTTTAATGAAGTGAGTGATCTTGTCTACCCAGGGCCATGAGTGTCTGTTTTGGGTTTGTTTTCAGGTTATCTTAGATATTTTTGTTTATCCAGAGCTTTGTTTTGTTTTTTAGACTATGCAGGAATTCTATGATAAAATCAATGATACAAGTCACAATGGTGCTGCCTTCTTCGCTGTCTGTAGAGGTAAGGTATGTATCAATCATACAAGTCACAATGGTACTGTCTTTGCTGTCTGTAAAGGTAAGGCATGTATCAATCATACAAGTCACAATGGTACTGTCTTTGCTGTCTGTAAAGGTAAGGTACAGTACAGTTCTCGCGGAAGCTTTGGCTTTTGTGGCATCATTGTGGCGTACGCATTCCTTCATTGTCGCCTCAGCATTGCATCATTGTAGCATCAGCTTCACATCATTAAAAATTGAAGCTGTGTTCGCTTCGCTATTTTGTGGCATCATCGTGGCCTCAGCTTTGCAGTCTCATGGCATCAACATGGCATCAGCTTCAACTTATTGTGACATGAGTATGACCTCATTATTTGCACGCAGAAGGGCAGTAGACAAAAACATGTACAGAAGTTCGATATGTAATCGATTTGAAATTCAAGGCAAAGAAAATGATATGATCAAGAGTAAAATGACATTTTAAAAAGATATCTTGTTTAATTATTTTAGTGTTGCGAGTATTGGGCACCAAAAACTTTACGAAGTACATTACAATCGGCAACGTGACGAGTTTCATATTGACTGGAAGGAAAATCGTGAAAAATTCAAATCACACGATGCAATCGTCGTTCTGATACAACACAATTCGCTGTATACGAAGTGAAACTGTTCTTGTTATAAAATTACTCTTTTTTCGCTCATTTTATTTGCTGCTAGAAGAGCAGATTCAGATTCCTCATTTCGGTGGTATTTTTCTGTGTTTCGTTTAGTTTTAGCCTACCCCATGCCCAAACTACTAAAACATGCAATACACACTTACGCCGCCGGGTGCGTCGGCATCGTCGCTAGTCATCTTGATACAAAGTTCCAAAACAAGTGCGTACATTTCCAACATATGATTGGATGGTTGTGGTGGCGTCGGTCTGGTAAAATTTGACAACCAATTCTCAAAATTAAGTCACGATCAGTGATCTGAGCTCGATCTATACGTACTTTAAAAGTATTCTCACAAACATATTTTCGAATGAAAACGAGCCACATGCCCTGTAAAAAATCGAATAGCGCTTGACATGCAGGAATAATTTATTGGGCTTCAGAAAAAAAAACGTGTCCATTTAGTGTGGCCGTAAATATTTGGTGACCAGCCGATGAACAATTTGAAAATCATGATTCTCACGGAAGTCCTTCGATACTGAAAATCATCGACCCCAGTCTGGTTTACCTTATTTCCCAACTTGCAAAACTGATTTGTATTTCAGCCCTGTTTTTTTTCTTTCTTTTTTTGAACTGAGGTCAAATCCCATCCGTTTGTCAAAATATACCAATGTTTTTCAGTGAATAATTGCGAAGCCTGTCACAGCACAAAAAAAACTTTGTGAATCGACGATGGAGATTGGATGGTACGACGACCCTTCAATTTGCGTTAAATATGTTTTGTTACAACATCATTGATTGGCTGAGAGTCACCTGATCGGAGCACGACCTGGGTCACAGAACCATATTTGTCCGTATTATCAACAGGACTTTGCGAGAAAACCACACCCACATTTTCAACCATTTTAGTGCGGAAGTTGCCAACAAATGTCGAAAACTGATGAATTTTATGAATTCGAATAAAATAAAGCTAGCGAATTATAAGACTGTTTAATAATATATTCCCCGATGCTCTTCGATTTTTTTATTTCAAGGTGAGAAATGGATACTAGTAGTTGAAGTTTCATTGATTTCAAGGCGTCTATTTAACTGCGACAACTCTACGCTCTGTTGTAGTTTCGCGAGGTAAAACAAAAATACAATAAATAGTACTTGTTTAATTATTTGGTTGTACAGCCCGCAAATTACGGGACATGATCCCCATGAATTGCGATAAATAAATGCTGATTGTGTTGAATGACGGACGTCGGGACCGTTTGGATAAAGAAATTACGGTCGGTAGACATTTCAAACAAATGAAATTATTAACGAAAGACGAGATTTTTCTTGGTATTTACGATCATACGGTCATACCAAATATATACAAAATTGACTCGGACAAATACACAAAGAGGTGTAATAGTAGGTCATTTTTATTTTAGCCGTAGAAATATTTTCTTTCACTCAGTCCACGTCCATGCATGGGAATTCTATTTAGCTTCCTGGTCCTTCGGCTTGTCTTCTGCTTGGGGGGGAAACAACAATAATTATACAAATCGTAAACTCAACACAATCAGAAAAAGAAACCCAGACAACCATGTTGTACTTCTGTTGAATACATTTTGTAGCAGTGCATCACGTCGGAATATTGTCTAAAATAAAATATTCAATCCCAGCCAAATCGAGGTCAAAGGGTCAGATTGCGTGCATATAATTATAGATAGTTAAAACAAAAAGTATTTGAACTTTTGACGGTTGTTCAACATCTATGCAAGGTTTAAATACTAAACTAGCAACCGTGATCTATGAAAACCAGAAAATTTTTAGTAGTCCGAATTTTTGCACGGTCGAAAATAAAACGGAAATTGACCGGTCAAAAGCGGAAGCGGTCAAGAGGTTTGGGGGAAATGAGTACAGTACTTCTTTGTTTGATGAAGCGATGCTGATGCCACATTGTCGCCATAATGAGGCCACAATGAAGCGAAGCGATAATCGCCTAACTTTTTAATGTCGCGACATTGATGCGACGATGAAGCCATAACAATGCCATAACGATGCGATGCTGAAGCGAAGCTGACGCTGAAGTGAAGCCAAAGCTTCCGCGAGAACTGTACTGTATGTATCAATCATACAAGTCACAATGGTACTGTCTTCTTTGCTGTCTGTAGAGGTAAGGTATGTATCAATCATACAAGTCACAATGGTACTGTCTTCTTTGCTGTCTGTAGAGGTAAGGTATGTATCAATCATACAAGTCACAATGGTACTGTCTTCTTTGCTGTCTGTAGAGGTAAGGTATGTATCAATCATACAAGTCACAGTGGTACTGTCTTCTTTGCTGTCTGTAGAGGTAAGGTATGTATCAATCATACAAGTCACAATGGTACTGTCTTTGCTGTCTGTAAAGGTAAGGTATGTATCAATCATACAAGTCACAATGGTACCGTCTTCTTTGCTGTCTGTAGAGGTAAGGTATGTATCAATCATACAAGTCACAGTGGTACTGTCTTCTTTGCTGTCTGTAGAGGTAAGGTATGTATCAATCATACAAGTCACAATGGTACTGTCTTTGCTGTCTGTAAAGGTAAGGTATGTATCAATCATACAAGTCACAATGGTACCGTCTTCTTTGCTGTCTGTAGAGGTAAGGTATGTATCAATCATACAAGTCACAGTGGTACTGTCTTCTTTGCTGTCTGTAAAGGTAAGGTATGTATCAATCATACAAGTCACAATGGTACTGTCTTTGCTGTCTGTAAAGGTAAGGTATGTATCAATCATACAAGTCACAATGGTACTGTCTTCTTTGCTGTCTGTAGAGGTAAGGTATGTATCAATCATACAAGTCACAGTGGTACTGTCTTCTTTGCTGTCTGTAAAGGTAAGGTATGTATCAATGGTACAAGTCACAATGGTACTGTCGTCTTTGCTGTCTGTAGAGGTAAGGTATGTATCAATCATACAAGTCACAATGGTACTGTCTTTGCTGTCTGTAAAGGTAAGGTATGTATCAATCATACAAGTCACAATGGTACCGTCTTCTTTGCTGTCTGTAGAGGTAAGGTATGTATCAATCATACAAGTCACAGTGGTACTGTCTTCTTTGCTGTCTGTAGAGGTAAGGTATGTATCAATCATACAAGTCACAATGGTACTGTCTTTGCTGTCTGTAAAGGTAAGGTATGTATCAATCATACAAGTCACAATGGTACCGTCTTCTTTGCTGTCTGTAGAGGTAAGGTGTGTATCAATCATACAAGTCACAATGGTACTGTTTTTGCTGTCTGTAAAGGTAAGGTATGTATCAATCATACAAGTCACAATGGTACTGTCTTCTTTGCTGTCTGTAGAGGTAAGGTATGTATCAATCATACAAGTCACAATGGTACTGTCTTTGCTGTCTGTAAAGGTAAGGTATGTATCAATCATACAAGTCACAGTGGTACTGTCTTCTTTGCTGTCTGTAGAGGTAAGGTATGTATCAATCATACAAGTCACAATGGTACTGTCTTCTTTGCTGTCTGTAGAGGTAAGGTATGTATCAATCATACAAGTCACAGTGGTACTGTCTTCTTTGCTGTCTGTAGAGGTAAGGTATGTATCAATCATACAAGTCACAATGGTACTGTCTTCTTTGCTGTCTGTAGAGGTAAGGTATGTATCAATCATACAAGTCACAGTGGTACTGTCTTCTTTGCTGTCTGTAGAGGTAAGGTATGTATCAATCATACAAGTCACAGTGGTACTGTCTTCTTTGCTGTCTGTAAAGGTAAGGTATGTATCAATCATACAAGTCACAGTGGTACTGTCTTCTTTGCTGTCTGTAGAGGTAAGGTATGTATCAATCATACAAGTCACAATGGTACTGTCTTTGCTGTCTGTAAAGGTAAGGTATGTATCAATCATACAAGTCACAGTGGTACTGTCTTCTTTGCTGTCTGTAAAGGTAAGGTATGTATCAATGATACAAGTCACAATGGTACTGTCTTCTTTGCTGTCTGTAGAGGTAAGGTATGTATCAATCATACAAGTCACAATGGTATTGTCTTTGCTGTCTGTAAAGGTAAGGTATGTATCAATCATACAAGTCACAATGGTACCGTCTTCTTTGCTGTCTGTAGAGGTAAGGTATGTATCAATCATACAAGTCACAGTGGTACTGTCTTCTTTGCTGTCTGTAAAGGTAAGGTATGTATCAATCATACAAGTCACAATGGTACTGTCTTTGCTGTCTGTAAAGGTAAGGTATGTATCAATCATACAAGTCACAATGGTACTGTCTTTGCTGTCTGTAAAGGTAAGGCATGTATCAATCATACAAGTCACAGTGGTACTGTCTTCTTTGCTGTCTGTAGAGGTAAGGTATGTATCAATCATACAAGTCACAGTGGTACTGTCTTCTTTGCTGTCTGTAAAGGTAAGGTATGTATCAATCATGCAAGTCACAATGGTACTGTCTTCTTTGCTGTCTGTAGAGGTAAGGTATGTATCAATCATACAAGTCACAATGGTACTGTCTTCTTTGCTGTCTGTAGAGGTAAGGTATGTATCAATCATACAAGTCACAATGGTGCTGTCTTGTTTGCTGTCTGTAGAGGTAAGGTATGTATCAATCATACAAGTCACAATGGTACTGTCTTCTTTGCTGTCTGTAGAGGTAAGGTATGTATCAATCATACAAGTCACAATGGTACTGTCTTCTTTGCTGTCTGTAGAGGTAAGGTATGTATCAATGGTACAAGTCACAATGGTACTGTCTTCTTTGCTGTCTGTAAAGGTAAGGTATGTATCAATCATACAAGTCACAATGGTGCTGTCTTGTTTGCTGTCTGTAGAGGTAAGGTATGTATCAATCATACAAGTCACAATGGTACTGTCTTCTTTGCTGTCTGTAGAGGTAAGGTATGTATCAATCATACAAGTCACAATGGTACTGTCTTCTTTGCTGTCTGTAGAGGTAAGGTATGTATCAATCATACAAGTCACAATGGTGCTGTCTTGTTTGCTGTCTGTAGAGGTAAGGTATGTATCAATCATACAAGTCACAATGGTACTTTTTTCTTTGCTGTCTGTAAAGGTAAGGTATGTATCAATCATACAAGTCACAATGGTGCTGTCTTGTTTGCTGTCTGTAGAGGTAAGGTATGTATCAATCATACAAGTCACAATGGTACTGTTTTCTTTGCTGTCTGTAAAGGTAAGGTATGTATCAATCATACAAGTCACAGTGGTACTGTCTTCTTTGCTGTCTGTAGAGGTAAGGTATGTATCAATCATACAAGTCACAATGGTACTGTCTTTGCTGTCTGTAAAGGTAAGGTATGTATCAATCATACAAGTCACAGTGGTACTGTCTTTGCTGTCTGTAAAGGTATAGTATGTATCAATCATACAAGTCACAGTGGTACTGTCTTCTTTGCTGTCTGTAAAGGTAAGGTATGTATCAATCATACAAGTCACAGTGGTACTGTCTTTGCTGTCTGTAAAGGTAAGGTATGTATCAATCATACAAGTCACAATGGTACTGTCTTTGCTGTCTGTAAAGGTAAGGTATGTATCAATCATACAAGTCACAATGGTACTGTCTTTGCTGTCTGTAAAGGTAAGGTATGTATCAATCATACAAGTCACAATGGTACTGTCTTTGCTGTCTGTAAAGGTAAGGTATGTATCAATCATACAAGTCACAATGGTACTGTCTTTGCTGTCTGTAAAGGTAAGGTATGTATCAATCATACAAGTCACAGTGGTACTGTCTTTGCTGTCTGTAAAGGTAAGGTATGTATCAATCATACAAGTCACAATGGTACTGTCTTTGCTGTCTGTAAAGGTATAGTATGTATCAATCATACAAGTCACAGTGGTACTGTCTTCTTTGCTGTCTGTAGAGGTAAGGTATGTATCAATCATACAAGTCACAATGGTACTGTCTTTGCTGTCTGTAAAGGTAAGGTATGTATCAATCATACAAGTCACAATGGTACTGTCTTTTTTGCTGTCTGTAGAGGTAAGGTATGTATCAATCATACAAGTCACAATGGTGCTGTCTTCTTTGCTGTCTGTAGAGGTAAGGTATGTATCAATCATACAAGTCACAGTGGTACTGTCTTCTTTGCTGTCTGTAGAGGTAAGGTATGTATCATGGTTAATTAAAGGTTTATTGGTCTGATTGTCACATGCATGGATATACAAGTTGTATGCCCTTACCTTATAAAATGTTGATATATAATTCATAAATATATGTTTTATACCAGGTTTCTGAAGGTTTAGATTTTGCTGATATCAATGGACGTGCTGTGGTCATCACTGGTTTGCCCTTTCCTCCCAGGATGGATGCTAAAGTCAACTTGAAAATGAAATTTCTGGACGAAGTAAAATCCAAAACACCTCAGGAGGTATTGTTTTATCTTCATTGTATAAACATAATGTCAATTTGATTTGATTGACATAAATGTACACATAAAAAATTAAATTCCATCTATGATGATTTGACCCTTGACCCTTTTAGTGTCATTCAGCTTCTGTCACCTTTTGCAAGATAAATCCTCATAAACTATCTCATGTGAACTTCAGATTTGTTTATTTCATGATAATATCTTCATTTATCTAATTTTGATGAATATTATCAAATTTTTGTTGAAAGCAGCAAATCCGATTGCTTTGATACTATACATATTCATTTTCTAATGATATCTTCAGTTCTTTAATTGTAATGTGCATTGCTAACAGCGGAGCTATCTCAGCCAACAGGCTGCTTGTTACACAATGCCTATCATTATGCAAGAAATGTTCAAATGCTTTTAATACATGCATTAAAAGTTGATTTGAATCAGCAAACATTCATAGGACCACATAATTCTAATTTGTTGTTTTTTCACAAGAGTTTGAGTGGAAGACAATGGTACTGTCAGCAAGCCTACAGAGCTGTCAACCAAGCTATTGGTCGAGTAATAAGGCACAAAGAAGACTATGGTGCTATTATACTGTGTGATAATAGGTATTGAATGTTTGTAGTCAACTGACCATCTATATCAGCCAGGTGCACCATATCACATCACTAACCATAGCCACTGAATACCATCTATTATCAGCCAGGTACACCATATCACATCACTAATCATAGCCACTGAATACCATCTATATCAGCCAGGTGCACCATATCACATTACTAACCATAGCCACTGAATACCATCTATATCAGCCAGGTGCACCATATCACATCACTAACCATAGCCACTGAATACCATCTATATCAGCCAGGTGCACCATATCACATCACTAACCATAGCCACTGAATACCATCTATATCAGCCAGGTGCACCATATCACATCGCTAACCATAACCATTGAATACCATCTAGATCAGCCAGGGGCACCATATCACATCACTAACCATAGCCACTGAATACCATCTATATCAGCCAGGTGCACCATATCACATCACTAACCATAGCCACTGAATCCCATCTATATCAGCCAGGTGCACCATATCACATCACTAACCATAGCCACTGAATACCATCTATATCAGCCAGATGCACCATATCACATCACTAACCATAGCCACTGAATACTCTCTGTATCAGCCAGGTGCACCATATCACATCACTAAACATAGCCATTGAATACCATCTATTATCAGCCAGGTGCACCATATCACATCACTAACCATAGCCACTGAATACCATCTATATCAGCCAGGTGCACCATATCACATCACTAACCATAGCCACTGAATACCATCTATATCAGCCAGGTGCACCATATCACATCACTAATCATAGCCACTGAATACTCTCTGTATCAGCCAGGTGCACCATATCACATCACTAAACATAGCCATTGAATACCATCTATTATCAGCCAGGTGCACCATATCACATCACTAACCATAGCCATTGAATACCATCTATTATCAGCCAGGTGCACCATATCACATCACTAACCATAGCCACTGAATACCATCTATGTCAGCCAGGTGCACCATATCACATCACTAACCATAGCCACTGAATACCATCTATATCAGCCAGGTGCACCATATCACATATCTAACCATAACCATTGAATACCATCTATATCAGCCAGGTGCACCATATCACATCACTAATCATAGCCACTGAATACCATCTTTATCAGCCAGGTGCACCATATCACATATCTAACCATAGCCACTGAATACCATCTATATCAGCCAGGTGCACCATATCACATCACTAATCATGGCCACTAAACACCATCTATATCAGCCAGGTGCACCATATCACATCACTAATCATAGCCACTGAATACCATCTATTATCAGCCAGGTGCATCATATCACATCACTTATCATAGCCACTGAATACCATCTATTATCAGCCAGGTACACCATATCACATCACTAATCATAGCCACTGAATACCATCTATATCAGCCAGGTGCACCATATCACATCACTAACCATAACCACTGAATACCATCTATATCAGCCAGGTGCACCATATCACATCACTAACCATAGCCACTGAATACCATCTATATCAGTCAGGTGCACCATATCACATCACTAACCATAGCCACTGAATACCATCTATATCAGCCAGGTGCACCATATCACATCACTAACCATAGCCATTGAATACCATCTAGATCAGCCAATGGCACCATATCACATCACTAACCATAGCCACTGAATACCATCTATGTCAACCAGGTGCACCATATCACATCACTAACCATAGCCACTGAATACCATCTATATCAGCCAGGTGCACCATATCACATCACTAACCATAGTCACTGAATACCATTCATATCAGCCAGGTGCACCATATCACATCACTAACCATAGCCACTGAATACTCTCTGTATCAGCCAGGTGCACCATATCACATCACTAACCATAGCCACTGAATACCATCTATATCAGTCAGGTGCACCATATCACATCACTAACCATAGCCACTGAATACCATCTATATCAGCCAGGTGCACCATATCACATCACTAACCATAGCCATTGAATACCATCTAGATCAGCCAATGGCACCATATCACATCACTAACCATAGCCACTGAATACCATCTATGTCAACCAGGTGCACCATATCACATCACTAACCATAGCCACTGAATACCATCTATATCAGCCAGGTGCACCATATCACATCACTAACCATAGTCACTGAATACCATCTATATCAGCCAGGTGCACCATATCACATCACTAACCATAGCCACTGAATACTCTCTGTATCAGCCAGGTGCACCATATCACATCACTAACCATAGCCACTGAATACCATCTATATCAGCCAGGTGCACCATATCACATCACTAACCATAGCCACTGAATACCATCTATATCAGCCAGGTGCACCATATCACATCACTAACCATAGCCACTGAATACCATCTATATCTGCCTGGTGCACCATATCACATCACTAACCATAGCCACTGAATACCATCTATAACCGCCAGGTGCACCATATCACATCACTAACCATAGCCACTGAATACCATCTATATCAGCCAGGTGCACCATATCACATCACTAACCATAGCCACTGAATACCATCTATATCAGCCAGGTGTTCCATATCACATCACTAACCATAGCCACTGAATACCATCTATGTCAGCCAGGTGCACCATATCACATCACTAACCATAGCCACTGAATACCATCTATATCAGCCAGGTGCACCATATCACATCACTAATCATAGCCACTGAATACCATCTATTATCAGCCAGGTGCACCATGTCACATCACTAACCATAGCCACTGAATTCCATCTACTATCAGCCAGGTGCACCATATCACATCACTAACCATAGCCACTGAATACCATCTATATCGGCCAGGTGCACCATATCACATCACTAACCATAGCCACTGAACACCATCTATATCAGCCAGGTGCACCATATCACATCACTAATCATAGCCACTGAATACCATCTATATCAGCCAGGTGCACCATATCACATCACTAACCATAGCCACTGAATACCATCTATAACCGCCAGGTGCACCATATCACATCACTAACCATAGCCACTGAATACCATCTATATCAGCCAGGTGAACCATATCACATCACTAACCATAGCCACTGAATACCATCTATATCCGCCAGGTGTACCATATCACATCACTAACCATAGCCACTGAATACCATCTATGTCAGCCAGGTGCACCATATCACATCACTAACCATAGCCACTGAATACCATCTATAT
The DNA here is from genome assembly GCF_978046115.1 of Saccoglossus kowalevskii. Lineage (NCBI taxonomy): Eukaryota > Metazoa > Hemichordata > Enteropneusta > Harrimaniidae > Saccoglossus > Saccoglossus kowalevskii. The sequence continues at coordinate 1,396,055 of NC_140658.1, forward strand.
CAGCCAGGTGCACCATATCACATCACTAATCATAGCCACTGAATACCATCTATTATCAGCCAGGTGCACCATGTCACATCACTAACCATAGCCACTGAATTCCATTTACTATCAGCCAGGTGCACCATATCACATCACTAACCATAGCCACTGAATACCATCTATATCGGCCAGGTGCACCATATCACATCACTAACCATAGCCACTGAACACCATCTATATCAGCCAGGTGCACCATATCACATCACTAATCATAGCCACTGAATACCATCTATATCAGCCAGGTGCACCATATCACATCACTAACCATAGCCACTGAATACCATCTATATCTGCCTGGTGCACCATATCACATCACTAACCATAGCCACTGAATACCATCTATAACTGCCAGGTGCACCATATCACATCACTAACCATAGCCACTGAATACCATCTATATCAGCCAGGTGCACCATATCACATCACTAACCATAGCCACTGAATACCATCTATATCAGCCAGGTGTACCATATCACATCACTAACCATAGCCACTGAATACCATCTATGTCAGCCAGGTGCACCATATCACATCACTAACCATAGCCACTGAATACCATCTATATCAGCCAGGTGCACCATATCACATCACTAATCATAGCCACTGAATACCATCTATTATCAGCCAGGTGCACCATGTCACATCACTAACCATAGCCACTGAATTCCATCTACTATCAGCCAGGTGCACCATATCACATCACTAACCATAGCCACTGAATACCATCTATATCGGCCAGGTGCACCATATCACATCACTAACCATAGCCACTGAACACCATCTATATCAGCCAGGTGCACCATATCACATCACTAACCATAGCCACTGAATGCCATCTATATCAGCCAGGTGCACCATATCACATCACTAATCATAGCCACTGAATACCATCTATATCAGCCAGGTGCACCATGTCCCCTCGCTAACCATAGCCACTGAATGCCATCTATATCAGCCAGGTGCACCATATCACATCACTAATCATAGGCACTGAATGCCATCTATATCAGCCAGGTGCACCATATCACATCACTAACCATAGCCACTGAATACCATCTATTATCAGCCAGGTGCGCCATATCACATCACTAACCATAGCCACTGAATACCATCTATATCAGCCAGATGCACCATATCATATCACTAATCATAGCCACTGAATGCCATCTATATCAGCCAGGTGCACCATATCACATCACTAACCATAGCCACTGAATACCATCTATATCAGCCAGGTGCGCCATATCACATCACTAACCATAGCCACTGAATACCATCTATATCAGCCAGATGCACCATATCACATCACTAACCATAGCCACTGAATACCATCTATATCAGCCAGGTGCACCATATCACATCACTAACCATAGCCACTGAATACCATCTATATCAGCCAGGTGTACCATATCACATCACTAACCATAGCCACTGAATACCATCTATGTCAGCCAGGTGCACCATATCACATCACTAACCATAGCCACTGAATACCATCTATATCAGCCAGGTGCACCATATCACATCACTAATCATAGCCACTGAATACCATCTATTATCAGCCAGGTGCACCATGTCACATCACTAACCATAGCCACTGAATTCCATCTACTATCAGCCAGGTGCACCATATCACATCACTAACCATAGCCACTGAATACCATCTATATCGGCCAGGTGCACCATATCACATCACTAACCATAGCCACTGAACACCATCTATATCAGCCAGGTGCACCATATCACATCACTAATCATAGCCACTGAATACCATCTATATCAGCCAGGTGCACCATATCACATCACTAACCATAGCCACTGAATACCATCTATAACCGCCAGGTGCACCATATCACATCACTAACCATAGCCACTGAATACCATCTATATCAGCCAGGTGAACCATATCACATCACTAACCATAGCCACTGAATACCATCTATATCAGCCAGGTGTACCATATCACATCACTAACCATAGCCACTGAATACCATCTATGTCAGCCAGGTGCACCATATCACATCACTAACCATAGCCACTGAATACCATCTATATCAGCCAGGTGCACCATATCACATCACTAATCATAGCCACTGAATACCATCTATTATCAGCCAGGTGCACCATGTCACATCACTAACCATAGCCACTGAATTCCATTTACTATCAGCCAGGTGCACCATATCACATCACTAACCATAGCCACTGAATACCATCTATATCGGCCAGGTGCACCATATCACATCACTAACCATAGCCACTGAACACCATCTATATCAGCCAGGTGCACCATATCACATCACTAATCATAGCCACTGAATACCATCTATATCAGCCAGGTGCACCATATCACATCACTAACCATAGCCACTGAATACCATCTATATCTGCCTGGTGCACCATATCACATCACTAACCATAGCCACTGAATACCATCTATAACTGCCAGGTGCACCATATCACATCACTAACCATAGCCACTGAATACCATCTATATCAGCCAGGTGCACCATATCACATCACTAACCATAGCCACTGAATACCATCTATATCAGCCAGGTGTACCATATCACATCACTAACCATAGCCACTGAATACCATCTATGTCAGCCAGGTGCACCATATCACATCACTAACCATAGCCACTGAATACCATCTATATCAGCCAGGTGCACCATATCACATCACTAATCATAGCCACTGAATACCATCTATTATCAGCCAGGTGCACCATGTCACATCACTAACCATAGCCACTGAATTCCATCTACTATCAGCCAGGTGCACCATATCACATCACTAACCATAGCCACTGAATACCATCTATATCGGCCAGGTGCACCATATCACATCACTAACCATAGCCACTGAACACCATCTATATCAGCCAGGTGCACCATATCACATCACTAACCATAGCCACTGAATGCCATCTATATCAGCCAGGTGCACCATATCACATCACTAATCATAGCCACTGAATACCATCTATATCAGCCAGGTGCACCATGTCCCCTCGCTAACCATAGCCACTGAATGCCATCTATATCAGCCAGGTGCACCATATCACATCACTAATCATAGGCACTGAATGCCATCTATATCAGCCAGGTGCACCATATCACATCACTAACCATAGCCACTGAATACCATCTATTATCAGCCAGGTGCGCCATATCACATCACTAACCATAGCCACTGAATACCATCTATATCAGCCAGATGCACCATATCATATCACTAATCATAGCCACTGAATGCCATCTATATCAGCCAGGTGCACCATATCACATCACTAACCATAGCCACTGAATACCATCTATATCAGCCAGGTGCGCCATATCACATCACTAACCATAGCCACTGAATACCATCTATATCAGCCAGATGCACCATATCACATCACTAACCATAGCCACTGAATACTCTGTATCAGCCAGGTGCACCATATCACATCACTAACCATAGCCACTGAATACCATCTACTGTAGAATACTTTATTTTCGCTTGGAAATTAATTTTCGCTATTTTCGCTGAAGGGATGTTTCCGTGAAAATAAAATCCAGCGAATATACTTTTTTCCTATATTTCACATTAAACTCATCAAAAATCAGTGAAAATAAATTCCATACAAAACGCCCAAAAAGCCTTTTCAGCGAAAATTAATTCCAGCGAAAATAAAGTATTCCACAGTATATCAGCCAGGTGCACCATATCACATCACTAACCATAGTCACTGAATACCATCTATATCAACCAGGTGCACCATATCACATCATTGGCAATATTGCTAAACAACATAATCTAAATTTTATTGTGTTCTTTTATATTCATTTTTTAAACATTCAATGTTTACAACAAATTTGTAGGTTTGCTAAGAGTGATACAAAAGCACAACTACCATCTTGGGTTCGTCCTTACACCCAGACATATGAAAACTTTGGCATCCTAATGAGAGATTTAATCAACTTTTTTAGAACCACTGAGAGAATTGTAAGTATTCTTACGGATTGTTGAGGTTTCTGAGGCAACATGTTCGTTCTTCTGCAATAAACAATGCTACATAGGGCTAGTTAAAAAAACAGAACACAAAAATCAGACTTTCTATCATTACTCTTAGTTTTTTTATTAAATATTCTCTACATTTATTGTGTCTTAAGTGACTCTGCTTTCAACTAATAAGCTTTGCTGACATTACACCTTAAATATTATTATCACCAGTTTTTTGTTTCACACAATTTTTGTCTTTGTCAACTTTTTTCTCATGATGCTATACTTAATGCCATTCTATTACTTTTTGTAGATGCCAAAACCAAAGTTGAAAAGTAGAGAAAGTCACATGACTTGTGAAACTACATCATCTAAAGCATTACCAGTAGTGTCTAAGCCATTGGTGTCATCATTTACATCAGCATCTTCTTACTCCTCTCGAACAAAGTCTGTAGTCGACGATGCCAGTAATATTGTATCCCATGTACCCAGCCTGAGAAAACCAGAAAGTAAGTACTGTATGATTGGAATAACGTTATATTATACATCTGAAACTGAAAACAACATTAACATTGTCAGGAGCACTTTTAAATGTATTCATTATTTAGTAATTGTGCCTCACATTAACGTTGCATTCACAAAAGCGTTATCAAAGTGTGATAGAAATCATAGGACAAATCCATTTTGGGCTATTATCTTCTTTTATTAGTCCCCATTTGAGCGAAGTCTGAAAACGGGGACTATTAATTTGGGTTCCGTCTGTCCGTCTGTCCCTTTGACCAATCTTGTTCAAACTTGGCATACAGACAATGTATGATGACCTACATATGCACGCTAATTTTCGTTATGATTTGATTAAATATGGCTGACAGGCAGTCATTTTGTCCATCAAATTTGCTAAATTCCGATATTTAAACGTGTCCAGAACTGTTTCTCGAGCTAAACAGGGTGATTTCAATCAAATTTTGTATGGTGTTTATGCATATTGGGTTATGGGTGCACATCACTTTTTTTGGAAATTCAGTTCAAGATGGCTGACATAAGATATGGCCTGATTCAGTTCAATGTTTCTACATAGGTACTATACTTTAAGATAACACAACACCATGTTTTGTTTTGAGATTTGATCAAATTTGTTGAAATGGCGGCCAATTTGTTTAATATCTTAAAATCACATTCTGTAACGTGTTCGGAACTGTTTCTCAGGACTGAATAGGGCGATAGGGCGGTTACTTGTCATGTCAAGTTTTCACGTAGATACTATACTGACAGTAACACAATCTGTATCTGTGTTAGTGTTAAAAAACATTGATCTTTCATTTCTATATGTCACTTGTACTGGACATTTACATTGACTGCAGCTAATACTTAACGGGGACTATGCATTATCAATGGTTGTTTATTAATAAAAGCAAGAAAAAAAAATGTATAGTAATAAGGTTGTCATTAAAATACTGCAAAGTATACTCTCAGGCAGTGGAGGAACACATCATTCTCCGCTACTCATTGGTTGATATGGTTGTCATACTGCCTTTGTATATATTTTGCTGTATTCTCATAATAACCTCATAGTATAAAACATATACACCATTGTTATTCTCATAATAACTTCATAGTATAATACATATACACCATTGTTATTCTCATAATAACCTCATAGTATAATACATATACACCATTGTTATTCTTATAATAACCTCATAGTATAATACATCTACACCATTGTTATTTTCATAATAACCTCATAGTATAATACATATACACCATTGTTATTATCATAATAACCTCATAGTATAATACATATACACCATTGTTATTCTCATAATAACCGCATAGTATAATACATATACACCATTGTTATTCTCATAATAACCTCATAGTATACATTGTAATACAAATACACATTGTTATTCTCATAATAACTTCATAGTATAATACATATACACCATTGTTATTCTCATAATAACCTCATAGTATAATACATATACACCATTGTTATTCTCATAACCTCATAGTATAATACATATACACCATTGTTATTCTCATAACCTTATAGTATAATACATATACACCATTGTCATTCTCATAATAACCTCATAGTATAATACATATACACATTGTTATTCTCATAATAACCTCTAAGTATAATACATATACACCATTGTTATTCTCATAATAACCTCATAGTATAATACATATATACCATTGTTATTCTCATAATAACCTCATAGTATAATACATATACACCATTGTTATTTTCATAATAACTTCATAATATAATACATATACACCGTTGTTATTCTCATAATAACCTCATAGTATAATACATATACACCATTGTTATTCTCATAATAACCGCATAGTATAATACATATACACCATTGTTATTCTCATAATAACCTCATAGTATAATACAAATACACATTGTTATTCTCATAATAACCGCATAGTGTAATACATATACACCATTGTTATTCTCATAATAACCTCATAGTATAATACATATACACCATTGTTATTCTTATAATAACTTCATAGTATAATACATATACACCATTGTTATTCTCATAATAACCTCATAGTATAATACATATACACATTGTTATTCTCATAATAACTTCATAGTATAATACATATACACCATTGTTATTCTCATAATAACCTCATACAGTACTCATTTTGCCCAACCTCCCGCCCGCTTCCGGATTTCGATCGCTTTTTTTTTGCTCGCTTTGTTCAATTCGACCGCACAATTTCCGCTTTTTTTTCGACCGCACAAATCCGGAAGTATCCGCTCACGCAATCGCTCGCTTGCTCGCTCGCTCGCCTGACAGCGCAACCGCCCGCATTTACAGTTCATTACCTACTGTTTCATGTACAAGTGTATCATTTTTGTTTTTTATTATGTTAAAATAAGAATAAATACAATCAGAAATTTATAGAACGACTGTTGAAAAAATACGGTGGATCACACGGCCATATAAAATTGGTAATAATACATACGCGTAGTAATAATGTCCACCATAAACAAGATCAAACCAAACATGTGAAATCAAATACTGTAAAATGACTAATTTTCACTGGGTTTAAATTTCACTGATTTACCATTTCAGGCATATTCAGTGGGTTTTAAATTCACGGTTTCGTCATTTAGATAATGTGTTCTATGCTAAATTTTACATATTCACTGTGTTTTAATTTAGCGCATTTTTCCAGTCAGCGAAATAAGCTAAATTAAAACCCAGTGAATAATTACCCCCTTTACAGTACGACACTGACACAGACACAACTAATATGAAATAAAACCATTCTATTTTTGGTGGAGAGCGAAAAATGTCTACTGTAGAGTACAGTATTCGTTGAGTAACCGTGTGTAGGGTGATGGTTGTCATGCACGCATGGTTTGGGTTTAACACGGGTCAAGTTGTAGTTATGTTAAAATCCGTGGCACCTATAACAATTGAAGAATATCTGCAGGAATAGTAAGACTGTGAAAAAAAACGACTAATCGATTGTTATAGAATGACCGTAGTGTACAATTTGTCAAAACAAATACAATACTTGCAAATGTAATGTCGACCAGCGCCCGTCTTACTTGTCCGAAGTTGTCGAAGCCGACATCAATGGAGATCACATTTTTTAACAAGGCGGCTGGCAAGCGGACTAACACGTTACATAAACTTGTTGAATTACCATTATGGTTTTTATTTTTACGCCCAATGTCTCGTTATAAAATAAAGGATTCAAATTTTGCAGGGTATTCTGTTTTTTGCGAACTCTGGGCGAAATACTTTCATCAGCTGTACGTAGTTCACTTACAGCCAAAACAAAGTTAGCTTGGACATTAAGTTGTGAAACGCGACAAAACAAATGCTGCCAGTGATAGATAGATAAAAGAACAAAATAAACGCAATCAAAGGTGCCGACCACATGCTTTGTAAATAAATAGAACGCGTTGCTAAGAGGAATCGCACCTGCATCTCGTCGACGTCTCCGGTCATCAGCAGGGTTTGTCGCGTCTTAGAAAAATTGAAAGTTTCCCACATGCACTTCTCGTTCTTTGCTGCTAACTTTTTTGCACTCTAATATGGTGTTGTTTTTGTCTTTCTAAACATCGAGTTTATTTTTGACATTCAACGAGATCGCTTGAATTTTGAATTTGATGACGGTTCGAATTTATCCACTTTTACAGTGATCAACATTGCGTTCGAGTAGAGTTACTCGTAATTACAAGCCTGATTTACATTTTTCTTGCGGTGTTTTTTGTCAATGTATTAAATATAAGTGCTTTTGGAAATAACATAACATTATATTGCGCAAGTAAAAGAGTTTGGTGAGACTGTCACAACACGTTTTATTCATTTCCAACGCGCGTGGTCGGTGCCTCTGATTGCGTTTATTTTGTATTTTTGTTTTCAAAATGTATCACTGGCTGCGTTTGTTTTGTTTTCCTCAACAAATTAACTGTACCGAGATCTCTTTCATTTTTCGTCCAGCTGCTGCCAATCCAATAATTCGTCGCCGCATGTACTCAGACAAGCGATTAATCGTCACAGTCATTATACTAGTAGTTTAAGTCCAATTGATTTGTAGAAATTCAGCTATGCGATAATTATACATGTATGTGCAGTTTTGTTTTGCGCACCCAGACACGAGCAAAAGTTAACCAATAGATTTTCTGAACTACAGCATTCGTATTACTTATGCAAATTGAGTAAGGGTCATAGTGTGAGTTACGTTCGCAAATAACAAAGTGTCAAATTATTTTGAGTGCCGTTCGGAATAAATTTAGTCAAAATCACACACAGAAACACACACACAACACACAAATACTAGTACTCAATACATATCGTGATTGACCAGTTATATAGTTGAACTACACACAAGGACGTAAATATGTAAATACAGGTCACAGTTCGACTTGCATAGCAAACGTTACAATGTGTCAAGTGATTTGAAGGCGTCTTTGTTCCAACACAGAGAAGCAATAGGCGTTGTGTTTTGAATCGTCATTAAAACCTAAATTTATTACGAATAAAAACTTAAGTTTATACATACAATGTACGATCATTGTTACTCCAGCGGTCGGTTGGCAAGCAAACGATGTTTCTGAAGCCAGCCATAGCAGGAGCGAGCGAGCGAACAAAAGCGAGTGAGCGAGCGAACAAAAGCGAACGCGAGCGAGCGGAAAAAAAAACGGTTGGTTTCCGGTCGGAAAGCAGCGAGCGGTCGGAAATTAAGTGATAAGCGGTCGTCAAAAAAGCGATAAAAGCGGGAGGTTGGGCGGAATGAGTACTGTAGTATAATACATATACACCATTGTTATTCTCATAATAACCTCATAGTATAATACATATACACATTGTTATTCTCATAATAACCTCATAGTATAATACATATACACCATTGATATTCTTTTCACCCATCTACATGTATGTAAATTCTGTCACTGCATGATACAGTCCAACTACAGATATTTACAAGAAATGTGTCTATCGTATATAGGAGCCACTTTGATACATTTTTATTTCTGTCTGGCGCTAATTTGAGGTCACATTTTGGCAACTTTGCTGCAAATAGTGCTTAATTGAGGTCAGTCATTTTGCTCACACTCAGAACTAAAACTATGGTAACCTTACCTTACAGAGGAATCCGGTCTATACAATGTACCGGATTCTGCTGTAAATTCACCCTTGGCCGTTAAACGGCAGCTTGGTTTTTAAAATAAAATGAAACCAAGAAATCACGGTAAGGTATTTTTTAAAAATATTTTGGCATCATTTTTCGGACATTTAAATCATTCCGGACACCTAAAATAGTCTAATTTAAGTTTTACCATAGCCATTGACGCCTATTCAAGAGTATGATGTTTATTGTTACTAGTGTGAATGGGAAAGCTTTGTTTCAACAATGAGCTGTTATCCCTGTTATATTTTGAAAACAACTAATTTTTTCTTTCAAAACAAAAATCATGCCGTTTTTCCATCTTAATCCAATCCAAAGGATAGTACTACAATATTGGCAAATCTTTCCTGTGTTGCGTTCAATAACATTAACATATTTAAATGAGCTATGGTAATTTGAGCACTTAGCATCATCCACCAATTTAATTGGTTATTTAGCGATTTGACCTATTAGGTCAAAGATCTCTGTTCCAGGTCAAAACATGGCGAATATTCTCCAGCATCGAGCATTTAATATGCGAATGTAATCACTCGCTTATGATGAAACTAATTTGCATTTCATAACAATTCAACAAATTTTTTTTTTAAACATTAATATAATCACTACTGAAATAATCAACAATTGTACGCGCAAAATAATTAATTAAATCACGCAACAAACGAAAAGGACAATTCGTTGTTGCCTCAGCAAGTTGCTTAACGCGTTGCCCTGCTACACACGCACTCCATAAACTCAAAGCTATTCCAACTTACGTACACATACATGAAGAAGTATGATTGTTACTTGTATCAGCATGCTAGTTGGCGCTTCACAGTCCAATAAACGCACAGACTATCATTAAAAGAATTCAATGGGCAGTGAGGAAAGGGACGATTTTCACCCTTGGAGTATTTTTTCAAGGGCGCACAAAGTGTAGTAGACAGGCAATCACACGTTCTAAAATAAACACTGCTCATTCATTTACAAAAAGATTAGCTCAAGTGTTAAGCAGACGTCTGCCAGATGGGGAATTCACTGGCGTCTATTTCACGGTTTTACCCATACAGAAACATTCAACTTTGACTGGTGTCTAATTGGTGTGACAATTATCACCTTTTCTATTGTACTGGCACCTAATCCAGGTTGGCGCTTATATGAGGTATTATACGGTATGTGCCTTTGTTTGAGTGTCTTGTGGCATTCTGAAAAGTGGACCAACAAAGATATACAACTTTTAATTATTTTTACCTTTTTATGGCTTAGAAGCTGTATATGAAGCTAAATTAAAAATAATGTATGAGAATTCAGCGGGTACATCAATAAATCTGAAAACAAGAAGTTTACTGGATGCATTGGAACAAGACAATGTAAGTTTATAAGATTACAATAAAAAACAACAAGAATGCAACAGTGTTTCTGTTTAGTGTTAATGATTGGTTTTATTAGCTCCGCTGTCGACTTTGTCGAGCGGAGCTTATCATATGAGTGATTGTCCGTCGTCGTCGTCCGTGTCAATGTTTTACTTTTTCGACTTCTTCTTGAAAACTACAAGCCTAAATGCTTTGATACTTGGTGTATATGTACCTTGGGTAGACCTCTCTTAGGTTTGTTCATTTCATGTTGATATCTTTAATTCTCTAATTTTGGTGAATATTTTTGTAATTTTTGGTAAAAAGTGATATTTTCGACTTCTTGTTAAAAACCGCAAGTGCAATTGCTTTGATACTACATATATAGGTACTACATGTGGACCTCTCTCAGATTTGTTAATTTCGTGATGATATCTTCAATTCTCTAATTTTGGTGAATATTTTTGTCATTTTTGGTAAAAACTGATATTTTGCGACTTCTTGTTAAAAACCGCAAGTGCAATTGCTTTGATATTACATATATAGGTACTACATGTGGACCTCTCTCAGATTTGTTCATTTTGTAATGATATCTTTAATTCTCTAATTTTGGTGAATATTTTTGTCATTTTTGGTAAAAACTGATATTTTCGACTTCTTGTTAAAAACCGCAAGTGCAATTGCTTTGATATTACATATGTAGGTACTACATGTGGACCTCTCTCAGATTTGTTCATTTTGTAATGATATCTTTAATTCTCTAATTTTGGTGAATATTTTTGTCATTTTTGGTAAAAAGTGATATTTTCGACTTCTTGTTAAAAACCGCAAGTCCAATTGCTTTGATACTACATATATAGGTACTACATGTGGACCTCTCTCAGATTTGTTTATTTCGTGATGATATCTTCAATTCTCTAATTTTGGTGAATATTTTTGTAATTTTTGGTAAAAAGTGATATTTTCGACTTCTTGTTAAAAACCGCAAGTCCAATTGCTTTGATACTACATATATAGGTACTACATGTGGACCTCTCTCAGATTTGTTTATTTCGTGATGATATCTTCAATTCTCTAATTTTGGTGAATATTTTTGTAATTTTTGGTAAAAAGTGATATTTTTGACTTCTTGTTAAAAACCGCAAGTCCAATTGCTTTGATATTACATATATAGGTACTACATGTGGACCTCTCTCAGATTTGTTCATTTTGTGATGATATCTTCAATTCTCTAATTTTGGTGAATATTTTTGTCATTTTTGGTAAAAAGTGATATTTTCGACTTCTTGTTGAAAACGGTAAGTCCGATTGCTTTGATATTACATATATAGGTACTACATGTGGACCTCTCTCAGATTTGTTCGTTTTGTGATGATATCTTCAATTCTCTAATTAATTTATTTTGGTGAATATTTTTGTAATTTTTGGTAAAAAGTGATATTTTCGACTTCTTGTTAAAAACTGTAAGTCCGATTGCTTTGATACTATACATATTGTTCATTTTCTAATGATGTCTTCTGTTCTGTAATTGAAATGTGCATTGCTAACAGCGGAGCTATCTCAGTCGATAGGCTGCTTGTTTTAGGTCAATATCCTTATATTGTCTTGGAGTACAATTTATTGCAAAATAAATAAATTCTGGGTTTTTTAATTTATGAGTAGGCTTCTACCTTAAATATCTGAAAATATGAAGTGTCATAAAATTATATTGAAATGAAACATAGTAGTCTCTAGATGCTATTTCTCTATTTAAGAGATTATAAATCTATTTATTATATAATCTATTTATTCTGTATTTAGAGATTATAAAATAGAGGGTCTATAGTTATGGATATATTGTCAATATATTTTAGTTGACTACAGTTATGTTCTTAAATTACAGCAAATGACTTCAGAAGTTGATGATGATATTATTAACAGTCCTCAAGTAAGATACTTTTATTTTTAATGTCTAATACCGACATGATAGATGGTTAGTTTTGGTCAGTGCGTCTATTCTCTCTTAATTTATGTTTTGTTTTTATTATTGTAATTCATTATTATCTAAAAAGAGTAAATGACATCACTACAATTAATACTCCACAGGCATTGAGATACAAAGAAGCCTTACACAAAAGATTGATAGAACAGGGAAAAAAAAATTCTGTCAAAAAAAAGATAGTTGTTGTTAATGTAAGTATCGTATAGTTTTGAGTTTTCACCATCTATTACCATTATCTTGCTCTTTGTGTGACTACTATGTGAAATGAGGAGGGGGGGGGGGGGATTGATGTTGATAAGCTTAAGCTCATCTGGAATATATAGATTTCAGAAATATTATGGCAAAAACAATTCACATCACATTGACGTATCTAATAAAAACAGATTCACTTTTTAGCTTTGCTGTTGACTTTATCGTATGAGTGAAACGCAGCATGACTGGATTGCACTACCGTTATCATTTGTGTTCGTTTTTATTTGAAACTTTTTTAGAATATACTAATAAAATGAATGGTGCACAAGGTTCGTTAATGTGATTTTTTTCGGAGAAAGATGCGTTAGGTGATATTGTTATGACAATTTTAGGCGGCCTACTCGTTAATCCAGCAAGAAAAATATGTATAAAATATTAGAATCTCTTCTGCAATAGTTCCTTTCATTTTGAGTGGTCCTACTACTGTCATTGAAAGTCGGCGTAGGTGGAGTTTTTGATGGAAATGCAAGTCCCTGAAAAATATTTGATCATTTTTTTGAAATTTTGAATCACAAATAAGTGCCCACCAGCTGTGAAATTGCCCAGGCGATTTTTCGGACGGGCGAATTTCCGACAGAATCTGGTACACTGTATATGTTGTGCATGTAGGAGCTACTTGTTACACTACCCAGGAAAGTCTTGATAGCTAGCCCAAAATACAGTTTTTTGTCTGGATGTTCGCTTCTGAGAATACAGATGTTTTGTGGATCTGCTCCTAATATCTGTTGTATTTGCAGCCCTTTCTCTCCAAAGAAATGGAATCTAAAACAGAGTTATCAGGGACAACCAAACGAAAGTCATCAAATGATAGTAAAGATTCCACTCAGTCATCATCATCAACATCAACTATTGTTCCTGCTAAGATATATCTTTCAAAGGTATCTATGCATTCTGTGTTTCTCAAAATTCACAACGTTCAATTACCCACCATAGACTCCGGTCAGTCAAAATGACTATTTTGAACTGTAGGCATTAATCAGCGATTCTGCCAATGACGGAGAGATAGAATCTAGGTCATAACCCCAAGATTCTTTTCCCTTACGTCACAAACCACATGGCCGAGGCCATATGGTGGCGCTACTACAGCCGGATAATCACTCTTTCTTTATCTTCCTTTATCTATCTTCTTCTATCTAGTTTTTCTTATTTTTTTACCCATGTGTCAATTTCTCCCTTTGTGTGCATTGTCCTTCTTGGACGATGTACCACTTTTATGGACAATCAAGTTGTGCTAAAAAGACGAATCGGGTTTCTCGACAAGAACCAAATCCCAGGACATGATCGTCATCCCCCGACTGTCAAATTCTGTCAGCCGGGAGGGTCAGGAGGAGTTGCTTCTCTGCCTGGTTCGAGCACTGAGTTGCTACCAAAATCATACTAGGGTTTTTTCAAGACGGGGTGCCAAGCATATGTCTTTGTGTTGCAGCCCAGGCAGGTAGGATAGGCCAGCCTCTCAGTCTTCCATCGCCAGGTGGATGACTGCGTCTGTATTAGTGGTCTATAATACTTTAGCTTCCTCGACACTGAGCTTGCAAAGTCACTAAGTACGAGCGCATGAGAACCGTGCGACTGCTAACTCACCAGTGCTATCGTCAGGCACCCCCTCGAACATTTTCTGAGGGCAGGCTTCAGGAGAACGCAAACGTCTATTGAGGATGACCTCTTTTAGGCTGGGTCCCGTCGTAGCGGGTCAGACTCCACACAAAGGTCCCTGTACATAGGCGATAAGTCTGTCTCAGCATTTTTGCGGGCAGATTTCTCTACCATCAGCACTTCTTGAAAGTTTCCAGGTCTTGCAGGTTCTCATGCAGAACTGTTTTGGTCTTTATTTTGAAAGCATACTACCCCCTAATTTGGGTTTTTGGTCTAGCTTTCTCGGGCACACCGAAACCTATCACCGTAGCAGCATTTTTGGCTTTTTGCTCCAGGGACAGCACAGCAAGGTAAGACACCACCCTCTTTTGGGGGTCTTAGCTAGGTGTTGAGTGGTGTAGATTGTATGATCCCGGACTGGGAAAAGACTTTGATCATTTTCTGTTTGCTCGGAAAATCCGCCACCTATCGGCGTCTGATTCTGCCTACAAATCAAAATAGTCATTTTGACTGACCGGAGTCTATGGAGGGTAATTGAAAGTAGTGAATTTAGGTAGAGGGTTCGCAGAACCCGCCTATTCACATAGTTCATACCCACCATAGACCCCCCCCCCAACCAACCCACTCTTTCTGTTGCGATGGTCTAGTCCTCGATGCGGAGAGAAAGGAACCAGAGTGATTATCTGGCTATGATGGCGCTGCCATATGGCCTCGGTCACGTGGTTCGCAATGTAAGGAAAAAGAAACTTTGGGTCATGGGGCTTCCCCTGATCTAGATTCTATCTCTCCGTCATTGGCAGAATTGCTGATTAATTCCTACAGTTCAAAATAGTCATTTTGACTGATCGGAGTCTATGGTGGGTGTAAACTATGTGAATAGGTAGGTTTGGAGAACCCTCTGCCTAAGTTAAGCAAATATATTTTTATATGCACCCTGCATTATTTTCAATAATATATATTATTTATCCATATAATATGAGGTTATTATGAGGATACCTCAAAGTATGCACGAAGACAGTGCAGCAGGAGTATCAACCAACACAGTGTATACTTTGAGGTATCTCTGTAATAACCTTATTATTATACATTTTTTCTTTCCAAGGAAAGGAATGCCAATATCCAAAAAATTTAGAACAGTATCAGCGAACTTCTCTGTGTGGAGTCTGGTCAAACCCTGATTCTGCTCTAAACTTTTTTGATTTTTTTGATATATTGCTGTATTCATTTTTTACAGGGTTTTAATTTAGCTATTTTTTGCTGACAAGTAAAGTCCACTAAATTAAAAATACACATGAACATTTAAAATTACAGTAGAACTTATTGTTTTGACGACAAAACAGTGAATTTAAAACCTGTTGAATTAATCACTGTACCCACAGGTAATACAGGTATTTCTGTGTGAATTTTGGATGATATGATTCAATTTCTCTTCTCATTATTAAAAGAGTTTGTCTACCTTACATGGTGTCTCTATATTTTCTGAAATTAAGTAATGCAATTTGTTTTTGTGACTAGACATGTACCTATTCAGTCTTTGAGTTGAAACAATTTAATGTTTGCATTAATTTATTTATCAGGTAAAGGATCGTCTCACATCTGATGCATATCAAAGATTCTCTGAACTGATGCAGCAGTATAGTAAGGTATGGCCATTTTGAATTGCCACTTGGTAATGTACGGTTATTTTGAATTGCCACTTGGTGTGGTACGGCCATTTTAAATTGCCACTTGGTGTGGTACGGCCATTTTTAATTGCCATTTGGTGTGGTACGGCCATTTTAAATTGCCACTTGGTGTGGTACGGCCATTTTGAATTGCCACTTGGTAATGTACGGTTATTTTGAATTGCCACTTGGTGTGGTACGGCCATTTTAAATTGCCACTTGGTGTGGTACGGCCATTTTTAATTGCCATTTGGTGTGGTACGGCCATTTTAAATTGCCACTTGGTGTGGTATGGCCATTTTGAATTGCCACTTGGTAATGTACGGTTATTTTGAATTGCCACTTGGTGTGGTACGGCCATTTTAAATTGCCACTTGGTGTGGTACGGCCATTTTTAATTGCCATTTGGTGTGGTACGGCCATTTTAAATTGCCACTTGGTGTGGTACGGCCATTTTTAATTGCCATTTGGTGTGGTACGGCCATTTTAAATTGCCACTTGGTGTTGTAAGGCCATTTTTAATTGCCATTTGATAATGTTAGGTCATTTTAAATTGCCACTTGATGAGGTACAGCCATTTTGAATTGCCACTTGGTGTGGTACGACCATTTTGAATTGCAACTTGGTAATGTTAGGTCATTTTAAATTGCCATTAGATGAGGTACAGCCATTTTGAATTGCCACTTGGTGTGGTACGGCCATTTTGAATTGCCACTTGGTAATGTTAGGTCATTTTAAATTGCCATTAGATGAGGTATGGTCATTTTGAATTGCCACTTGGTGTAGTACGGCCATTTTGAATTGCCACTTGGTGTGGTACGGCCATTTTGAATTGCCACTTGGTAATGTTAGGTCATTTTAAATTGCCATTAGATGAGGTACAGCCATTTTGAATTGCCACTTGGTAATGTTAGGTCATTTTAAATTGCCATTAGATGAGGTACAGCCATTTCGAATTGCCACTTGGTAATGTTAGGTCATTTTATATTGCAATTAGATGAGGTACAGCCATTTTGAATTGCCCATTGATGAGGTACGGCCATTTTGAATTGCCACTTGATGAGGTACAGCCCTTTTGAATTGCCACTTGGTGTGGTACGGCCATTTTGAATTGCCACTTGGTAATGTTAAGTCATTTTAAATTGCCATTAGATGAGGTACAGCCATTTTGAATTGCCACTTGATGAGGTACAGCCCTTTTGAATTGCCACTTGGTGTGGTACGGCCATTTTGAATTGCCACTTGGTGTAGTACGGCCATTTTGAATTGCCACTTGATGAGGTACGGCCATTTTGAATTGCCACTTGGTAATGTTAGGTCATTTTAAATTGCCATTAGATGAGGTACTGCCATTTCGAATTGCCACTTGGTAATGTTAGGTCATTTTAAATTGCCATTAGATGAGGTACTGCCATTTCGAATTGCCACTTGGTAATGTTAGGTCATTTTAAATTACCATTAGATGAGGTACAGCCATTTTGAATTGCCACTTGATGAGGTACAGCCCTTTTGAATTGCCACTTGGTGTGGTACGGCCATTTTGAATTGCCACTTGGTAATGTTAAGTCATTTTAAATTGCCATTAGATGAGGTACAGCCATTTTGAATTGCCACTTGGTAATGTTAGGTCATTTTAAATTGCCATTAGATGAGGTACAGCCATTTCGAATTGCCACTTGGTAATGTTAGGTCATTTTATATTGCAATTAGATGAGGTACAGCCATTTTGAATTGCCCATTGATGAGGTACGGCCATTTTGAATTGCCACTTGATGAGGTACAGCCCTTTTGAATTGCCACTTGGTGTGGTACGGCCATTTTGAATTGCCACTTGGTAATGTTAAGTCATTTTAAATTGCCATTAGATGAGGTACAGCTATTTTGAATTGCCACTTGATGAGGTACAGCCCTTTTGAATTGCCACTTGGTGTGGTACGGCCATTTTGAATTGCCACTTGGTGTAGTACGGACATTTTGAATTGCCACTTGATGAGGTACGGCCATTTTGAATTGCCACTTGGTAATGTTAGGTCATTTTAAATTGCCATTAGATGAGGTACTGCCATTTCGAATTGCCACTTGGTAATGTTAGGTCATTTTAAATTGCCATTAGATGAGGTACTGCCATTTCGAATTGCCACTTGGTAATGTTAGGTCATTTTAAATTACCATTAGATGAGGTACAGCCATTTTGAATTGCCACTTGATGAGGTACAGCCCTTTTGAATTGCCACTTGGTGTGGTACGGCCATTTTGAATTGCCACTTGGTAATGTTAAGTCATTTTAAATTGCCATTAGATGAGGTACAGCCATTTTGAATTGCCATTAGATGAGGTACGGCCATTTTGAATTGCCACTTGGTAATGTTAGGTCATTTTAAAGTGCCATTAAATGAGGTACAGCCATTTTGAATTGCCACTTGGTAATGATAGGTCATTTATATTGACACTTGATGAGGTACAGCTCTTGTGAATTGCCACTTGGTAATGTTAGGTCATTTTAAATTGTCATTAGATGAGGTATGGCCATTTTGAATTGCCACTTGGTAATGTTAGGTCATTTTAAATTGCCATTAGATGAGGTACAGCCATTTTGAATTGCCACTTGGTGTGGTATGGCCATTTTGAATTGCCATTAGATGAGGTACAGCCATTTTGAATTGCCACTTGATGAGGTATGGCCATTTTAAATTGCCACTTGATGAGGCATGGCCATTTTGAATTGCCACTTGGTGTGGTACGGCCCTTTTGAATTGCCACTTGGTGTGGTACGGCCATTTTGAATTGCCACTTGGTGTGGTACGGCCATTTTGAATTGCCACTTGGTAATGTTAGGTCATTTTAAATTGCCACTTGATGAGGTACAGCCCTTTTGAATTGCCACTTGGTGTGGTACGGCCATTTTGAATTGCCACTTGGTGTAGTACGGCCATTTTGAATTGCCACTTGATGAGGTACGGCCATTTTGAATTGCCACTTGGTAATGTTAGGTCATTTTAAATTGCCATTAGATGAGGTACTGCCATTTCGAATTGCCACTTGGTAATGTTAGGTCATTTTAAATTGCCATTAGATGAGGTACTGCCATTTCGAATTGCCACTTGGTAATGTTAGGTCATTTTAAATTACCATTAGATGAGGTACAGCCATTTTGAATTGCCACTTGATGAGGTACAGCCCTTTTGAATTGCCACTTGGTGTGGTACGGCCATTTTGAATTGCCACTTGGTAATGTTAAGTCATTTTAAATTGCCATTAGATGAGGTACAGCCATTTTGAATTGCCATTAGATGAGGTACGGCCATTTTGAATTGCCACTTGGTAATGTTAGGTCATTTTAAAGTGCCATTAAATGAGGTACAGCCATTTTGAATTGCCACTTGGTAATGATAGGTCATTTATATTGACACTTGATGAGGTACAGCTCTTGTGAATTGCCACTTGGTAATGTTAGGTCATTTTAAATTGTCATTAGATGAGGTATGGCCATTTTGAATTGCCACTTGGTAATGTTAGGTCATTTTAAATTGCCATTAGATGAGGTACAGCCATTTTGAATTGCCACTTGGTGTGGTATGGCCATTTTGAATTGCCATTAGATGAGGTACAGCCATTTTGAATTGCCACTTGATGAGGTATGGCCATTTTAAATTGCCACTTGATGAGGCATGGCCATTTTGAATTGCCACTTGGTGTGGTACGGCCCTTTTGAATTGCCACTTGGTGTGGTACGGCCATTTTGAATTGCCACTTGGTGTGGTACGGCCATTTTGAATTGCCACTTGGTAATGTTAGGTCATTTTAAATTGCCATTAGATGAGGTACTGCTGTTTTGAATTGCCACTTGGTAATGTTAGGTCATTTTAAATTGCCATTAGATGAGGTACTGCCATTTCGAATTGCCACTTGGTGTGGTACGGCCATTTTGAATTGCCACTTGGTAATGTTAGGTCATTTTAAATTGCCATTAGATGAGGTACGGCCATTTTGAATTGCCACTTAGTAATGTACGACCATTTTGAATTGCCACTTGGTAATGTTAAGTCATTGACTCCCATGTGCGAAGCACAAAATGGGAGTCTTTGCAGTTAGTGTGTCTGTATGTGTGTATGTGTGTATGTGTGTATGTGTGTATGTGTGTCCGACTGTTCCACTGCTATCTCAAGAACCATACATCGGTTTTTGATGAAACTTGGTGCATAGATGCTCTGGGCCAATGCGCAGATTTGATTAGGTTTTGGTAAAAATCCATGCTCGTTAATTACCTAATTTGCATGATAATTAGCTAATTTTTAGCTGTTCTATGACTGTTCCACTGATATCTAAAGAACCACTCATTGGATTTTGATGAAACTTGGTACATAGATGCTCTGAACATATGCGCAGATTTGATTAATTTTTGGTAAAAATCCGTGCATATTAATTACCTAATTTGCATGATAATTAGCTATTTTTTAGTGGTTCCATGACTGTTCCACTGATATCTAAACAACCACTCATTGGATTTTGATGAAACTTGGTACATAGATGCTCTGAACTAATGCTAGGTTTTGATTAGTTTTTGGTAATAATCCGTGGATACTAATTACCTAATTTGCATAATGATTAGTCAATTTTCGGTTTTTCCACTGATATCTCAAGTACTAATCATCACATTTCAATGAAACTTGGTACATAGATGTCATACGACACTGTACAGACCTGATAGTTTTTATGGTAATATCAGTACATATTAATTACCTAATTTGCATAATTAATTAATTTTTAGCATTTGATATAAGTAGTTAGCATTACATTTCAATGAAACTTGGTACTTACATACTCAAGGACTATGCAGAGATTGATTGTTTTCGATAAATATTTGTGCATATTAATCACCTAATTTGCATAATTAGTTAATTTTCAGCTTTTCCACATGTATCTCAAGTACTAATCATCGCATTTCAATGAAACTTGGTACATAGATCCTTTAGGACTATGCAGAGACCTGATTAGTTTTAGGGTAAATAATTGTGCATATTAATTACCTAATTTGCATAATTAATTTTCAGCTTTTCTACTGATATCTAAAGTACTAATCATCGTATTTCAATGAATCTAGAATTATGCAAACCCAATTAGTTTCCGGTAAATATTTGTGCATATTAATCACCTAATTTGCATAATTAACCAACTTTCACACTGATATCTCAGGTACTATACATCACATATCAATGAATGTACATGGATGCTGTAGGACAATAGACAGACCTGAATAATTGTGGGTTAAAATCTGTACATATTAATTACCTAATTTGCGTAATTAACCAATTTTAATCTTTCACACTGATATCTAAAGTACCGTAAAAACTCCAAAATTTCGACTGGTTTTAAATAATTTGTGTTAGAAATGTGACGTGTTTTTAGAGTCAAAATTAAGGTGCATTTTCGGACGGTCGAATTTTTCAGAATAGAAATCAGCAAAAAAAAATGGGGATGATAGACAGTGTGCTTCATTAGTTTTTAAAAAATGCAATGTCCGTCAATTGACGTAAACTTCCTCATGTTTCACGGTAAAAGCAAAGGTCGTGGCCGAGTTGTAACTCAAAATCTAAACAAAGTCATCAATCAGTGAGTATTATGACAAGCAAAACAAAACATCAAGACGCGGAGAAGAGGTCAGCACAAAACTAATAGGTCAAAAGACAAAGCTGTCTCGCACTACCTAGGAAAACTTGCGAATGTTCGAAGTACAGGTACCCATTGGACAAAAGATACATGGAAGTTTAGCAAACGATCTCCCCGACCCAGTGCAATGTATCCGGTTAGAATCAAAGCTCACGTGTCCCTTATTTGAGCACCGTACCGGTGATTTGAGGGACCAAATTCTGCCGTAAATTCGCCCTTGGATTAAAAAATATAATGGGATTTAAGAAAATAAAATGGGACTTTTAAGGTGTATTTTGGCGTCATTTTTCGGACATTTCAATCAATCCTGCCGGCTAAAATAGAGTCTAAGTTTTACCGTAGTCATTGACGTCTGTCTATTCAAGAGTACACGTGTATGATTTTTATCGTGACTAGCGTGAGCGGGTAAGCTTCCTTTCGAGAATGAGCTGTTATCACTGTGAACAATGTTAAATTATTCTTCAGATGACCAGTTTATTTTTTAAAAACAACTAATTTTTTTATTTAAAAAAAATCATGCCGTTTTCGCATCATCCAGCTTTTTGATTGGTTAATTAGCGATTTGACCTATTTGACCTAAGAGAACATGGCGGATATCCTACAGCATCAAACGTTTATACGAGATCGGAATCATTCGCTTACGATGAAACTAAGTTGACTTTTATTTGTATTTCATAACCATTCAACAAATTTATTTTGTGTACATTATTATAATCACTACTGAGTACAGTAATAATCAACAATTCAGAAACGCAGCATGCCGAGATTTTTGTGTTCGTTTTTATTTGAAACTTCGTTTATTTAGAATATATTTTCGTTACCAATAAAATAAAAATCTCTCAGTCAATCAGAAACCCGGATTCATGCCTTTGAGGAAGGTCCCGTTTGAACGCTCACATCGTTTTTTTTTTCGTTTGGGGGAAAACTAAAACTGGTCGCAATTTTCGAATAAGAATGAGTCGGCAATTTTTAGTGGAGTCGAAAATTTGGAGGTGAATAAAACACCGAAACCCGGCAAATAAATAGGCGGTCAAATTTTTAGAGGGGTCGAAATTTTGGAGTTTTCACGGTGCTAATTATTCCATTTCAATGAAACTTAGTACAAAGATGCTCTAGGACAATGTACAAACCTAATTAGTTTGGGGTAAAAATCTGTTCATATTAATTCCCTAATAAGCATAATAATTCATAATTTTTTGGTTCTAATCACATTTCAATTAAACTTGGAGACATAGATTTTCTGTTACATTGCGCAGACCTCATTAGTTTTACACTCAAATCTGGTCATATTAATTTTCTGATTTGCATAATTAGTTTTCAGCTAAGTAATTTCGAATTATATTTAATGTGTCTCCAATACTCTCAGCACATGGGAGTTCTTTCTAAGCTTTCTTTGATTTTAAATTGCCATTAGATGAGGTACAGCCATTTTGAATTGCCACTTGATGAGGTACAGCCCTTTTGAATTGCCACTTTGTGTGGTACGGCCATTTTGAATTGCCACTTGGTGTGGTACGGCCATTTTGAATTGCCACTTGGTAATGTTAGGTCATTTTAAATTGCCATTAGATGAGGTACTGCCATTTCGAATTGCCACTTGGTGTGGTACGGCCATTTTGAATTGCCACTTGGTAATGTTAGGTCATTTTAAATTGCCATTAGATGAGGTACAGCCATTTTGAATTGCCACTTGGTAATGTTAGGTCATTTTAAATTGCCATTAGATGAGGTACTGCCATTTCGAATTGCCACTTGGTGTGGTACGGCCATTTTGAATTGCCACTTGGTAATGTTAGGTCATTTTAAATTGCCATTAGATGAGGTACAGCCTTTTTGAATTGCCACTTGATGAGGTACAGCCCTTTTGAATTGCCACTTGGTGTGGTACGGCCATTTTGAATTGCCACTTGGTGTGGTACGGCCATTTTGAATTGCCACTTGGTAATGTTAGGTCATTTTAAATTGCCATTAGATGAGGTACTGCCATTTTGAATTGCCACTTGGTAATGTTAGGTCATTTTAAATTGCCATTAGATGAGGTACAGCCATTTTGAATTGCCAATTGATGAGGTACGGCCATTTTAAATTGCCACTTGATGAGGCATGGCCATTTTGAATTGCCACTTGGTGTGGTACGGCCATTTTGAATTGCCACTTAGTAATGTACGTCCATTTTGAATTGCCACTTGGTAATGTTAGGTCATTTTAAATTGCCATTAGATGAGGTACAGCCATTTTGAATTGCCACTTGATGAGGTACAGCCCTTTTGAATTGCCACTTGGTGTGGTACGGCCATTTTGAATTGCCACTTGGTAATGTTAGGTCATTTTAAATTGCCATTAGATGAGGTACAGCCATTTTGAATTGCCACTTGATGAGGTACGGCCATTTTGAATTGCCACTTGGTAATGTTAGGTCATTTTAAATTGCCATTAGATGAGGTACAGCCATTTTGAATTGCCACTTGATGAGGTACGGCCATTTTGAATTGCCACTTGGTAATGTTAGGTCATTTTAAATTGCCATTAGATGAGGTACTGCCATTTTGAATTGCCACTTGCTAATGTTAGGTCATTTTAAGTTGCCATTAGATGAGGTACTGCCATTTCGAATTGCCACTTGGTGTGGTACGGCCATTTTGAATTGCCACTTGGTAATGTTAGGTCATTTTAAATTGCCATTAGATGAGGTACAGCCATTTTGAATTGCCACTTGGTAATGTTAGGTCATTTTAAATTGCCCTTAGATGAGGTACAGCCATTTTGAATTGCCACTTGGTAATGTTAGGTCATTTTCAATTGCCATTAGAATGAGGTACAGCCATTTTGAATTGCCACTTGGTAATGTTAGATCATTTTAAATTGCCATTAGATGAGGTACAGCCATTTTGAATTGCCACTTGATGAGGTACGGCCATTTTGAATTGCCACTTGGTAATGTTAGGTGATTTATATTGCCACTTGATGAGGTACAGCCCTTTTGAATTGACACTTGATAAGGCACGGCCATTGTGAATTGCCACTTGGTAATGTTAGGTCATTTTAAATTGCCATTAGATGAGGTACAGCCATTTCGAATTGCCACTTGGTGTGGTACGGCCATTTTGAATTGCCACTTGGTAATGTTAGGTCATTTTAAATTGCCATTAGATGAGGTACAGCCATTTTGAATTGCCACTTGGTAATGTTAGGTCATTTTAAATTGCCATTAGATGAGGTACTGCCATTTCGAATTGCCACTTGGTGTGGTACGGCCATTTTGAATTGCCACTTGGTAATGTTAGGTCATTTTAAATTGCCATTAGATGAGGTACAGCCTTTTTGAATTGCCACTTGATGAGGTACAGCCCTTTTGAATTGCCACTTGGTGTGGTACGGCCATTTTGAATTGCCACTTGGTGTGGTACGGCCATTTTGAATTGCCACTTGGTAATGTTAGGTCATTTTAAATTGCCATTAGATGAGGTACTGCCATTTTGAATTGCCACTTGGTAATGTTAGGTCATTTTAAATTGCCATTAGATGAGGTACAGCCATTTTGAATTGCCACTTGATGAGGTACGGCCATTTTAAATTGCCACTTGATGAGGCATGGCCATTTTGAATTGCCACTTGGTGTGGTACGGCCATTTTGAATTGCCACTTAGTAATGTACGTCCATTTTGAATTGCCACTTGGTAATGTTAGGTCATTTTAAATTGCCATTAGATGAGGTACAGCCATTTTGAATTGCCACTTGATGAGGTACAGCCCTTTTGAATTGCCACTTGGTGTGGTACGGCCATTTTGAATTGCCACTTGGTAATGTTAGGTCATTTTAAATTGCCATTAGATGAGGTACTGCCATTTTGAATTGCCACTTGATGAGGTACGGCCATTTTGAATTGCCACTTGGTAATGTTAGGTCATTTTAAATTGCCATTAGATGAGGTACAGCCATTTTGAATTGCCACTTGATGAGGTATGGCCATTTTGAATTGCCACTTGGTAATGTTAGGTCATTTTAAATTGCCATTAGATGAGGTACTGCCATTTTGAATTGCCACTTGGTAATGTTAGGTCATTTTAAGTTGCCATTAGATGAGGTACTGCCATTTCGAATTGCCACTTGGTGTGGTACGGCCATTTTGAATTGCCACTTGGTAATGTTAGGTCATTTTAAATTGCCATTAGATGAGGTACACCCATTTTGAATTGCCACTTGGTAATGTTAGGTCATTTTAAATTGCCATTAGATGAGGTACAGCCATTTTGAATTGCCACTTGGTAATGTTAGGTCATTTTCAATTGCCATTAGATGAGGTACAGCCATTTTGAATTGCCACTTGGTGTGGTACGGCCATTTTGAATTGCCACTTGGTAATGTTAGGTCATTTTAAATTGCCATTAGATGAGGTATGGTCATTTTGAATTGCCACTTGGTGTGGTATGGCCATTTTGAATTGCCACTTGGTAATGTACGGTTATTTTGAATTGCCACTTGGTGTGGTACGGCCATTTTAAATTGCCACTTGGTGTGGTATGGCCATTTTTAATTGCCATTTGGTGTGGTACGGCCATTTTAAATTGCCACTTGGTGTGGTACGGCCATTTTTAATTGCCATTTGGTGTGGTACGGCCATTTTAAATTGCCATTTGGTGTTGTAAGGCCATTTTTAATTGCCATTTGATAATGTTAGGTCATTTTAAATTGCCACTTGATGAGGTACAGCCATTTTGAATTGCCACTTGGTGTGGTACGACCATTTTGAATTGCAACTTGGTAATGTTAGGTCATTTTAAATTGCCATTAGATGAGGTACAGCCATTTTGAATTGCCACTTGGTGTGGTACGGCCATTTTGAATTGCCACTTGGTAATGTTAGGTCATTTTAAATTGCCATTAGATGAGGTATGGTCATTTTGAATTGCCACTTGGTGTGGTACGGCCATTTTGAATTGCCACTTGGTAATGTTAGGTCATTTTAAATTGCCATTAGATGAGGTACAGCCATTTTAAATTGCCACTTGGTGTGGTACGGCCATTTTGAATTGCCACTTGGTAATGTTAGGTCATTTTAAATTGCCATTAGATGAGGTATGGTTATTTTGAATTGCCACTTGGTGTGGTACGGCCATTTTGAATTGCCACTTGGTGTGGTACGGCCATTTTGAATTGCCACTTGGTAATGTTAGGTCATTTTAAATTGCCATTAGATGAGGTACAGCCATTTTGAATTGCCACTTGGTAATGTTAGGTCATTTTAAATTGCCATTAGATGAGGTACAGCCATTTCGAATTGCCACTTGGTAATGTTAGGTCATTTTATATTGCAATTAGATGAGGTACAGCCATTTTGAATTGCCCATTGATGAGGTACGGCCATTTTGAATTGCCACTTGATGAGGTACAGCCCTTTTGAATTGCCACTTGGTGTGGTACGGCCATTTTGAATTGCCACTTGGTAATGTTAAGTCATTTTAAATTGCCATTAGATGAGGTACAGCCATTTTGAATTGCCACTAGATGAGGTACAGCCCTTTTGAATTGCCACTTGGTGTGGTACGGCCATTTTGAATTGCCACTTGGTGTAGTACGGCCATTTTGAATTGCCACTTGATGAGGTACGGCCATTTTGAATTGCCACTTGGTAATGTTAGGTCATTTTAAATTGCCATTAGATGAGGTACTGCCATTTCGAATTGCCACTTGGTAATGTTAGGTCATTTTAAATTGCCATTAGATGAGGTACTGCCATTTCGAATTGCCACTTGGTAATGTTAGGTCATTTTAAATTACCATTAGATGAGGTACAGCCATTTTGAATTGCCACTTGATGAGGTACAGCCCTTTTGAATTGCCACTTGGTGTGGTACGGCCATTTTGAATTGCCACTTGGTAATGTTAAGTCATTTTAAATTGCCATTAGATGAGGTACAGCCATTTTGAATTGCCACTTGGTAATGTTAGGTCATTTTAAATTGCCATTAGATGAGGTACAGCCATTTCGAATTGCCACTTGGTAATGTTAGGTCATTTTATATTGCAATTAGATGAGGTACAGCCATTTTGAATTGCCCATTGATGAGGTACGGCCATTTTGAATTGCCACTTGATGAGGTACAGCCCTTTTGAATTGCCACTTGGTGTGGTACGGCCATTTTGAATTGCCACTTGGTAATGTTAAGTCATTTTAAATTGCCATTAGATGAGGTACAGCCATTTTGAATTGCCACTTGATGAGGTACAGCCCTTTTGAATTGCCACTTGGTGTGGTACGGCCATTTTGAATTGCCACTTGGTGTAGTACGGCCATTTTGAATTGCCACTTGGTAATGTTAAGTCATTTTAAATTGCCATTAGATGAGGTACAGCCATTTTGAATTGCCACTTGGTAATGTTAGGTCATTTTAAATTGCCATTAGATGAGGTACAGCCATTTCGAATTGCCACTTGGTAATGTTAGGTCATTTTATATTGCAATTAGATGAGGTACAGCCATTTTGAATTGCCCATTGATGAGGTACGGCCATTTTGAATTGCCACTTGATGAGGTACAGCCCTTTTGAATTGCCACTTGGTGTGGTACGGCCATTTTGAATTGCCACTTGGTAATGTTAGGTCATTTTAAATTGCCATTAGATGAGGTACAGCCTTTTTGAATTGCCACTTGATGAGGTACAGCCCTTTTGAATTGCCACTTGGTGTGGTACGGCCATTTTGAATTGCCACTTGGTGTGGTACGGCCATTTTGAATTGCCACTTGGTAATGTTAGGTCATTTTAAATTGCCATTAGATGAGGTACTGCCATTTTGAATTGCCACTTGGTAATGTTAGGTCATTTTAAATTGCCATTAGATGAGGTACAGCCATTTTGAATTGCCAATTGATGAGGTACGGCCATTTTAAATTGCCACTTGATGAGGCATGGCCATTTTGAATTGCCACTTGGTGTGGTACGGCCATTTTGAATTGCCACTTAGTAATGTACGTCCATTTTGAATTGCCACTTGGTAATGTTAGGTCATTTTAAATTGCCATTAGATGAGGTACAGCCATTTTGAATTGCCACTTGATGAGGTACAGCCCTTTTGAATTGCCACTTGGTGTGGTACGGCCATTTTGAATTGCCACTTGGTAATGTTAGGTCATTTTAAATTGCCATTAGATGAGGTACAGCCATTTTGAATTGCCACTTGATGAGGTACGGCCATTTTGAATTGCCACTTGGTAATGTTAGGTCATTTTAAATTGCCATTAGATGAGGTACAGCCATTTTGAATTGCCACTTGATGAGGTACGGCCATTTTGAATTGCCACTTGGTAATGTTAGGTCATTTTAAATTGCCATTAGATGAGGTACTGCCATTTTGAATTGCCACTTGGTAATGTTAGGTCATTTTAAGTTGCCATTAGATGAGGTACTGCCATTTCGAATTGCCACTTGGTGTGGTACGGCCATTTTGAATTGCCACTTGGTAATGTTAGGTCATTTTAAATTGCCATTAGATGAGGTACAGCCATTTTGAATTGCCACTTGGTAATGTTAGGTCATTTTAAATTGCCCTTAGATGAGGTACAGCCATTTTGAATTGCCACTTGGTAATGTTAGGTCATTTTCAATTGCCATTAGAATGAGGTACAGCCATTTTGAATTGCCACTTGGTAATGTTAGATCATTTTAAATTGCCATTAGATGAGGTACAGCCATTTTGAATTGCCACTTGATGAGGTACGGCCATTTTGAATTGCCACTTGGTAATGTTAGGTGATTTATATTGCCACTTGATGAGGTACAGCCCTTTTGAATTGACACTTGATAAGGCACGGCCATTGTGAATTGCCACTTGGTAATGTTAGGTCATTTTAAATTGCCATTAGATGAGGTACAGCCATTTCGAATTGCCACTTGGTGTGGTACGGCCATTTTGAATTGCCACTTGGTAATGTTAGGTCATTTTAAATTGCCATTAGATGAGGTACAGCCATTTTGAATTGCCACTTGGTAATGTTAGGTCATTTTAAATTGCCATTAGATGAGGTACTGCCATTTCGAATTGCCACTTGGTGTGGTACGGCCATTTTGAATTGCCACTTGGTAATGTTAGGTCATTTTAAATTGCCATTAGATGAGGTACAGCCTTTTTGAATTGCCACTTGATGAGGTACAGCCCTTTTGAATTGCCACTTGGTGTGGTACGGCCATTTTGAATTGCCACTTGGTGTGGTACGGCCATTTTGAATTGCCACTTGGTAATGTTAGGTCATTTTAAATTGCCATTAGATGAGGTACTGCCATTTTGAATTGCCACTTGGTAATGTTAGGTCATTTTAAATTGCCATTAGATGAGGTACAGCCATTTTGAATTGCCACTTGATGAGGTACGGCCATTTTAAATTGCCACTTGATGAGGCATGGCCATTTTGAATTGCCACTTGGTGTGGTACGGCCATTTTGAATTGCCACTTAGTAATGTACGTCCATTTTGAATTGCCACTTGGTAATGTTAGGTCATTTTAAATTGCCATTAGATGAGGTACAGCCATTTTGAATTGCCACTTGATGAGGTACAGCCCTTTTGAATTGCCACTTGGTGTGGTACGGCCATTTTGAATTGCCACTTGGTAATGTTAGGTCATTTTAAATTGCCATTAGATGAGGTACTGCCATTTTGAATTGCCACTTGATGAGGTACGGCCATTTTGAATTGCCACTTGGTAATGTTAGGTCATTTTAAATTGCCATTAGATGAGGTACAGCCATTTTGAATTGCCACTTGATGAGGTATGGCCATTTTGAATTGCCACTTGGTAATGTTAGGTCATTTTAAATTGCCATTAGATGAGGTACTGCCATTTTGAATTGCCACTTGGTAATGTTAGGTCATTTTAAGTTGCCATTAGATGAGGTACTGCCATTTCGAATTGCCACTTGGTGTGGTACGGCCATTTTGAATTGCCACTTGGTAATGTTAGGTCATTTTAAATTGCCATTAGATGAGGTACACCCATTTTGAATTGCCACTTGGTAATGTTAGGTCATTTTAAATTGCCATTAGATGAGGTACAGCCATTTTGAATTGCCACTTGGTAATGTTAGGTCATTTTCAATTGCCATTAGATGAGGTACAGCCATTTTGAATTGCCACTTGGTGTGGTACGGCCATTTTGAATTGCCACTTGGTAATGTTAGGTCATTTTAAATTGCCATTAGATGAGGTATGGTCATTTTGAATTGCCACTTGGTGTGGTATGGCCATTTTGAATTGCCACTTGGTAATGTACGGTTATTTTGAATTGCCACTTGGTGTGGTACGGCCATTTTAAATTGCCACTTGGTGTGGTATGGCCATTTTTAATTGCCATTTGGTGTGGTACGGCCATTTTAAATTGCCACTTGGTGTGGTACGGCCATTTTTAATTGCCATTTGGTGTGGTACGGCCATTTTAAATTGCCATTTGGTGTTGTAAGGCCATTTTTAATTGCCATTTGATAATGTTAGGTCATTTTAAATTGCCACTTGATGAGGTACAGCCATTTTGAATTGCCACTTGGTGTGGTACGACCATTTTGAATTGCAACTTGGTAATGTTAGGTCATTTTAAATTGCCATTAGATGAGGTACAGCCATTTTGAATTGCCACTTGGTGTGGTACGGCCATTTTGAATTGCCACTTGGTAATGTTAGGTCATTTTAAATTGCCATTAGATGAGGTATGGTCATTTTGAATTGCCACTTGGTGTGGTACGGCCATTTTGAATTGCCACTTGGTAATGTTAGGTCATTTTAAATTGCCATTAGATGAGGTACAGCCATTTTAAATTGCCACTTGGTGTGGTACGGCCATTTTGAATTGCCACTTGGTAATGTTAGGTCATTTTAAATTGCCATTAGATGAGGTATGGTTATTTTGAATTGCCACTTGGTGTGGTACGGCCATTTTGAATTGCCACTTGGTGTGGTACGGCCATTTTGAATTGCCACTTGGTAATGTTAGGTCATTTTAAATTGCCATTAGATGAGGTACAGCCATTTTGAATTGCCACTTGGTAATGTTAGGTCATTTTAAATTGCCATTAGATGAGGTACAGCCATTTCGAATTGCCACTTGGTAATGTTAGGTCATTTTATATTGCAATTAGATGAGGTACAGCCATTTTGAATTGCCCATTGATGAGGTACGGCCATTTTGAATTGCCACTTGATGAGGTACAGCCCTTTTGAATTGCCACTTGGTGTGGTACGGCCATTTTGAATTGCCACTTGGTAATGTTAAGTCATTTTAAATTGCCATTAGATGAGGTACAGCCATTTTGAATTGCCACTTGATGAGGTACAGCCCTTTTGAATTGCCACTTGGTGTGGTACGGCCATTTTGAATTGCCACTTGGTGTAGTACGGCCATTTTGAATTGCCACTTGATGAGGTACGGCCATTTTGAATTGCCACTTGGTAATGTTAGGTCATTTTAAATTGCCATTAGATGAGGTACTGCCATTTCGAATTGCCACTTGGTAATGTTAGGTCATTTTAAATTGCCATTAGATGAGGTACTGCCATTTCGAATTGCCACTTGGTAATGTTAGGTCATTTTAAATTACCATTAGATGAGGTACAGCCATTTTGAATTGCCACTTGATGAGGTACAGCCCTTTTGAATTGCCACTTGGTGTGGTACGGCCATTTTGAATTGCCACTTGGTAATGTTAAGTCATTTTAAATTGCCATTAGATGAGGTACAGCCATTTTGAATTGCCACTTGGTAATGTTAGGTCATTTTAAATTGCCATTAGATGAGGTACAGCCATTTCGAATTGCCACTTGGTAATGTTAGGTCATTTTATATTGCAATTAGATGAGGTACAGCCATTTTGAATTGCCCATTGATGAGGTACGGCCATTTTGAATTGCCACTTGATGAGGTACAGCCCTTTTGAATTGCCACTTGGTGTGGTACGGCCATTTTGAATTGCCACTTGGTAATGTTAAGTCATTTTAAATTGCCATTAGATGAGGTACAGCCATTTTGAATTGCCACTTGATGAGGTACAGCCCTTTTGAATTGCCACTTGGTGTGGTACGGCCATTTTGAATTGCCACTTGGTGTAGTACGGCCATTTTGAATTGCCACTTGATGAGGTACGGCCATTTTGAATTGCCACTTGGTAATGTTAGGTCATTTTAAATTGCCATTAGATGAGGTACTGCCATTTCGAATTGCCACTTGGGAATGTTAGGTCATTTTAAATTGCCATTAGATGAGGTACTGCCATTTCGAATTGCCACTTGGTAATGTTAGGTCATTTTAAATTACCATTAGATGAGGTACAGCCATTTTGAATTGCCACTTGATGAGGTACAGCCATTTTGAATTGCCACTTGGTGTGGTACGGCCATTTTGAATTGCCACTTGGTAATGTTAAGTCATTTTAAATTGCCATTAGATGAGGTACAGCCATTTTGAATTACCACTTGATGAGGTACGGCCATTTTGAATTGCCACTTGGTAATGTTAGGTCATTTTAAATTGCCATTAGATGAGGTATGGTCATTTTGAATTGCCACTTGGTAATGTTAGGTCATTTTAAATTGCCATTAGATGAGGTACAGCCATTTTGAATTGCCACTTGATGAGGTACGGCCATTTTGAATTGCCACTTGGTAATGTTAGGTCATTTTAAATTGCCATTAGATGAGGTACAGCCATTTTGAATTGCCACTTGGTAATGTTAGGTCATTTATATTGACACTTGATGAGGTACAGCCCTTGTGAATTGCCACTTGGTAATGATAGGTCATTTTAAATTGTCATTAGATGAGGTATGGCCATTTTGAATTGCCACTTGGTAATGTTAGGTCATTTTAAATTGCCATTAGATGAGGTACAGCCATTTTGAATTGCCACTTGGTGTGGTACGGCCATTTTGAATTGCCATTAGATGAGGTACAGCCATTTTGAATTGCCACTTGATGAGGTATGGCCATTTTAAATTGCCACTTGATGAGGCATGGCCATTTTGAATTGCCACTTGGTGTGGTACGGCCCTTTTGAATTGCCACTTGGTGTGGTACGGCCATTTTGAATTGCCACTTGGTGTGGTACGGCCATTTTGAATTGACACTTGGTAATGTTAGGTCATTTTAAATTGCCATTAGATGAGGTACTGCCATTTCCAATTGCCACTTGGTGTGGTACGGCCATTTTGAATTGCCACTTGGTAATGTTAGGTCATTTTAAATTGCCATTAGATGAGGTACGGCCATTTTGAATTGCCACTTAGTAATGTACGACCATTTTGAATTGCCACTTGGTAATGTTAAGTCATTATAAATTGCCATTAGATGAGGTACAGCCATTTTGAATTGCCACTTGATGAGGTACAGCCCTTTTGAATTGCCACTTGGTGTGGTACGGCCATTTTGAATTCCCACTTGGTGTGGTACGGCCATTTTGAATTCCCACTTGGTAATGTTAGGTCATTTTAAATTGCCATTAGATGAGGTACTGCCATTTCGAATTGCCACTTGGTGTGGTACGGCCATTTTGAATTGCCACTTGGTAATGTTAGGTCATTTTAAATTGCCATTAGATGAGGTACAGCCATTTTGAATTGCCACTTGGTAATGTTAGGTCATTTTAAATTGCCATTAGATGAGGTACTGCCATTTTGAATTGCCACTTGGTGTGGTACGGCCATTTTGAATTGCCACTTGGTAATGTTAGGTCATTTTAAATTGCCATTAGATGAGGTACAGCCTTTTTGAATTGCCACTTGATGAGGTACAGCCCTTTTGAATTGCCACTTGGTGTGGTACGGCCATTTTGAATTGCCACTTGGTGTGGTACGGCCGTTTTGAATTGCCACTTGGTAATGTTAGGTCATTTTAAATTGCCATTAGATGAGGTACTGCCATTTTGAATTGCCACTTGGTAATGTTAGGTCATTTTAAATTGCCATTAGATGAGGTACAGCCATTTTGAATTGCCACTTGATGAGGTACGGCCATTTTAAATTGCCACTTGATGTGGCATGGCCATTTTGAATTGCCACTTGGTGTGGTACTGCCATTTTGAATTGCCACTTAGTAATGTACGTCCATTTTGAATTGCCACTTGGTAATGTTAGGTCATTTTAAATTGCCATTAGATGAGGTACAGCCATTTTGAATTGCCACTTGATGAGGTACAGCCCTTTTGAATTGCCACTTGGTGTGGTACGGCCATTTTGAATTGCCACTTGGTAATGTTAGGTCATTTTAAATTGCCATTAGATGAGGTACTGCCATTTTGAATTGCCACTTGATGAGGTACGGCCATTTTGAATTGCCACTTGGTAATGTTAGGTCATTTTAAATTGCCATTAGATGAGGTACAGCCATTTTGAATTGCCACTTGATGAGGTACGGCCATTTTGAATTGCCACTTGGTAATGTTAGGTCATTTTAAATTGCCATTAGATGAGGTACAGCCATTTTGAATTGCCACTTGGTAATGTTAGGTCATTTTCAATTGCCATTAGAATGAGGTACAGCCATTTTGAATTGCCACTTGGTAATGTTAGGTCATTTTAAATTGCCATTAGATGAGGTACAGCCTTTTTGAATTGCCACTTGGTGTGGTACGGCCATTTTGAATTGCCACTTGGTAATGTTAGGTCATTTTAAATTGCCATTAGATGAGGTACAGCCATTTTGAATTACCACTTGATGAGGTCCGGCCATTTTGAATTGCCACTTGGTAATGTTAGATCATTTTAAATTGCCATCAGATGAGGTACAGCCATTTTGAATTGCCACTTGATGAGGTCCGGCCATTTTGAATTGCCACTTGGTAATGTTAGGTCATTTTAAATTGCCATTAGATGAGGTACAGCCATTTTGAATTGCCACTTGGTAATGTTAGATCATTTTAAATTGCCATCAGATGAGGTACAGCCATTTTGAATTGCCACTTGATGAGGTCCGGCCATTTTGAATTGCCACTTGGTAATGTTAGGTCATTTTAAATTGCCATTAGATGAGGTACAGCCATTTTGAATTGCCACTTCGTAATGTTAGATCATTTTAAATTGCCATCAGATGAGGTACAGCCATTTTGAATTGCCACTTGGTGTGGTACGGCCATTTTGAATTGCTACTTGGTAATGTTAGGTCATTTTAAATTGCCATTAGATGAGGTACAGCCATTTTGAATTGCCACTTGATGAGGTACGGCCATTTTGAATTGCCACTTGGTAATGTTAGGTGATTTATATTGCCACTTGATGAGGTACAGCCCTTTTGAATTGACACTTGATAAGGCACGGCCATTGTGAATTGCCACTTGGTAATGTTAGGTCATTTTAAATTGCCATTAGATGAGGTACAGCCATTTTGAATTGCCACTTGATGAGGTACGGCCATTTTGAATTGCCACTTGGTGTGGTACGGCCATTTTGAATTGCCACTTAGTTATGTACTGTCATTTTGAATTGCCACTTAGTAAGGTACACTGATTTTGAATTGCCACTTGGTGAAGTACGGCCATTTTGAATTGCCACTTGGTGAAGTACGGCCATTTTGAATTGCCACTTGGTAAGGTACAGCCATTATGAATTGCCACTTAGTAAGGTTCGGCCATTTTGAATTGAAACTTGGTAAGGTACAGCCATTTTAAATTGCTCGTAATGAAGTGAAAGTCAAAGTGGTGGCAAAATGTCTTTCGTCATAAACTTTTCTTGTGGACGCAATAACACTAATTATAATATTCAGCAGATTACTATCAAACTATGGTTAATCTGCAGGTATATTAACAAATATATACTAGAACTGTTCACTTGTTTTACCATATTTAGGGCTACTTCGGGCTAAACCATTCAGCAAAAATAGGATAAATGTGCAGTCATGTTATCCAGCATTTTAACCTTACCAGGTTGATTGAAAATGTTGTTGAAGTTTATGATAAACATATTAAAAATGGTGTTGACCTTGTCACATCAGATCATTTAAATTAAATTAACTTCAACTCTCTTGTTTTTGTGTTGCCTTTGTGTATGGACCTTTGTTTGATTAGTTCATTCTGTGATGATATATTCAATTCTCTGTTTTCAGCAAGTAAAGTGTTATTCTTGACTTCTTCTCCAAACCCACTACTGCAGTTGCTTTGATATATGTGTACTTTATGGAACTCTTTTAGATTAGTTACTTCTGTGCATAAAGGGAACCATCAAAGCTCTCCTGAAACAGCAGAGCTCTTTTGACCATTGGCTCACTTTTTAGCTCTGCTGTCAACTTTGTTGAGCGGAGCTTATCATACATGTATGAGTGATTGTCCGCTGTCATCGTCGTTTTATTTTTTCAACTTCTTCTTGAAAACTACAAGCCTGAATGTTTTTGATACTTGGTATATATGTACCTTGGGTAGACCTTTCTTAGATTTGTTCATTTCATGATGATATCTTCAATTCTCTAATTTTGGTGAATATTTTTGTCATTTTTGGTAAAAAGTGATATTTTCGACTTCTTGTTAAAAACCGCAAGTCCAATTGCTTTGATATTAGGAATATATATGTACTACATGTAGACGTCTCTCAGATTTGTTCATTTTGTAATGATATCCTTAATTCTCTAATTTTGGTGAATATTTTTGTAATTTTTGATAAAAAGTGATATTTCGACTTCTTTTTCAAATCGCAAGTCTGATTGCTTTTATATTACATATCTGATCTGATATGTAATGATATGCCCATCCTTATGCTGTGATCTGCCCAACACGTGTAATGATATGCCCATTCTTATGCTGTGATCTGCCCAACACATGTAATGATATGCCCCCCCCCCCCTTATGCTGTGATCTGCCCAACACATGTAATGATATGCTCACCCTTATGCTGTGATCTGCCCAACACATGTAATGATATGCCCACCCTTATGCTGTGATCTTCCCAACACATGTAATGATATGCCCACCCTTATGCTGTGATCTGCCCAACACATGTAATGATATGCCCATCCTTATGCTGTGATCTGCCCAACACATGTAATGATATGCCCACCCTTATGCTGTGATCTGCCCAACACATGTAATGATATGCCCATCCTTATGCTGTGATCTGCCCAACACATGTAATGATATGCCCATCCTTATGCTGTGATCTGCCCAACACATGTAATGATATGCCCATCCTTATGCTGTGATCTGCCCAACACATGTAATTATATGCCCACTCTCATGCTGTGATCTGCCCAACACATGTAATGATATGCCCCCCCCCCTTATGCTGTGATCTGCCCAACACATGTAATGATATGCTCACCCTTATGCTGTGATCTGCCCAACACATGTAATGATATGCCCACCCTTATGCTGTGATCTTCCCAACACATGTAATGATATGCCCACCCTTATGCTGTGATCTGCCCAACACATGTAATGATATGCCCATCCTTATGCTGTGATCTGCCCAACACATGTAATGATATGCCCACCCTTATGCTGTGATCTTCCCAACACATGTAATGATATGCCCACCCTTATGCTGTGATCTTCCCAACACGTGTAATGATATGCCCATTCTTATGCTGTGATCTGCCCAACACATGTAATGATATGCCCCCCCCCTTATGCTGTGATCTGCCCAACACATGTAATGATATGCTCACCCTTATGCTGTGATCTGCCCAACACATGTAATGATATGCCCACCCTTATGCTGTGATCTTCTCAACACATGTAATGATATGCCCACCCTTATGCTGTGATCTGCCCAACACATGTAATGATATGCCCATCCTTATGCTGTGATCTGCCCAACACATGTAATGATATGCCCACCCTTATGCTGTGATCTGCCCAACACATGTAATGATATGCCCATCCTTATGCTGTGATCTGCCCAACACATGTAATGATATGCCCATCCTTATGCTGTGATCTGCCCAACACATGTAATGATATGCCCATCCTTATGCTGTGATCTGCCCAACACATGTAATTATATGCCCACTCTCATGCTGTGATCTGCCAAACACATGTAATGATATGCCCCCCCCCTTATGCTGTGATCTGCCCAACACATGTAATGATATGCTCACCCTTATGCTGTGATCTGCCCAACACATGTAATGATATGCCCACCCTTATGCTGTGATCTTCCCAACACATGTAATGATATGCCCACCCTTATGCTGTGATCTGCCCAACACATGTAATGATATGCCCATCCTTATGCTGTGATCTGCCCAACACATGTAATGATATGCCCACCCTTATGCTGTGATCTTCCCAACACATGTAATGATATGCCCACCCTTATGCTGTGATCTTCCCAACACATGTAATGATATGCCCACCCTTATGCTGTGATCTGCCCAACACATGTAATGATATGCCCACCCTTATGCTGTGATCTTCCCAACAC
The DNA here is from genome assembly GCF_978046115.1 of Saccoglossus kowalevskii. Lineage (NCBI taxonomy): Eukaryota > Metazoa > Hemichordata > Enteropneusta > Harrimaniidae > Saccoglossus > Saccoglossus kowalevskii. Next base: position 1,435,639 of record NC_140658.1, read on the forward strand.
ATGTAATATGCCCACCCTTATGCTGTGATCTGCCCAACACATGTAATGATATGCCCACCCTTATGCTGTGATCTGCCCAACACATGTAATGATATGCCCACCCTTATGCTGTGATCTGCCCAACACATGTAATGATATGCCCACCCTTATGCTGTGATCTGCCCAACACATGTAATGATATGCCCACCCTTATGCTGTGATCTGCCCAACACATGTAATGATATGCCCACCCTTATGCTGTGATCTGCCCAACACATGTAATGATATGCCCACCCTCATGCTGTGATCTTCCCAACACATGTAATGATATGCCCATCCTTATGCTGTGATCTGCCCAACACATGTAATGATATGCCCACCCTTATGCTGTGATCTGCCCAACACATGTAATGATATGCCCACCCTTATGCTGTGATCTGCCCAACACATGTAATGATATGCCCACCCTTAGGCTGTGATCTGCCCAACACATGTAATGATATGCCCACCCTTAGGCTGTGATCTGCCCAACACATGTAATGATATGCCCACCCTTATGCTGTGATCTGCCCAACACATGTAATGATATGCCCATCCTTATGCTGTGATCTGCCCAACACATGTAATGATATGCCCATCCTTATGCTGTGATCTGCCCAACACATGTAATGATATGCCCACCCTTATGCTGTGATCTGCCCAACACATGTAATGATATGCCCACCCTGATGCTGTGATCTGCCCAACACATGTAATGATATGCCCACCCTTATGCTGTGATCTGCCCAACACATGTAATGATATGCCCATCCATATGCTGTGATCTGCCCAACACATGTAATGATATGCCCACCCTTATGCTGTGATCTGCCCAACACATGTAATGATATGCCCATCCTTATGCTGTGATCTGCCCAACACATGTAATGATATGCTCACCCTTATGCTGTGATCTGCCCCACCCTTTCATATACAGGGCAAGTCATGCGAAGTTTTATGTTCAATCCTGTGAGGTGGGAGACAGGAAATGATAATACAAATGTTACTGTATTATTATTATTAATTATTTATATTCTGTTTTATAGCAATGTGATTATAATCAGTTGGTAAGTGGTCTTGTGGAATTGTTTCTTGATGATCAAGATAAACATGAGTTGTTCAGAAGTAAGTCTGACTCTGTAATTTATTCTGTAGTCTGAAGTAGGAACCAAAAATTTGGGTTCATCCATCTGTTTGTGAATGTGTGTCCAACATCAGACATGTTAGAACGAATTTTCACATTTTTTTCCGTTGATATTTACCAATATACCAACATATCAACATTTGAAGATGTCGTCACTTTTCTCAGGCATGCTTGCACTGATTTCATCATAACTTGGTACTAACATTACTCATGGTAGGTTTTCTCTGTTGTTTTATTTCATGATACAAAAATGGCTGTCTGGCCTTTTTGACTCCCGTGTGCAAAGCACAAAAAGGGAGTCTGCAGTTTGTGTGTTTGTCTGTGTTTCTGTCTGTGTGTCTGTTCCACTGATATCTCAAGAACCATACATTGATTTTTGATGAAACTTGGTGCATAGAAGCTCTGGGAAAATGCGCAGATTTGATTAGGTTTTCGTAAAAATCCATGCATATTAATGACCTAATTTGCATGATAATTAGCTAATTTTTAGTTGTTCCATGATTGTTCCACTGATATCTAAAGAACCACTCATTGGATTTTGATGAAACTTGGCACACAGATGCTCCAAACTAATGCGCAGTTTTGGGTAAAAATCTGTGCAATATTAATTACCTAATTTGCATAATGATTAACCAATTTCGGCTTTTCCACTGATATCTCAAGTACTAATCATCACATTTCAATAACACTTGGTACATAGATGTCAGAGGACACTGCACAGACCTGATAGTTTTTAGGGTAATATCAGTACCTATTGATTACCTAATTTGCATAATTAATAAATTTTCAGCTTTTGATATTTCAAGTATTAATTATCACATTTCAATGAAACTTGGTACATAGATGTCATAGGACACTGCACAGACCTGATAGTTTTTAGGGTAATATCAGTACATAATAATTACATAATTAGCATAATTAATTAATTTTCAGCTTTTGATATTTCAAGTAGTAATCATCACATTTCAATGAAACTTGGTACATAGATGTCATAGGACACTGCACAGACCTGATAGTTTTTAGGGTAATATCAGTACATAATAATTAACTAATTTGCATAATTAATTAATTTTCAGCTTTTGATATTTCAAGTAGTAATCATTACATTTCAATGAAACTTGGTACATGGATGTCATAGGACACTGCACAGACCTGATAGTTTTTAGGGTAATATGAGTACATATTAATTACCTAATTTGCATAATTAATTAATTTTCAGTTTTTGATATTTCAAGTATTAATTATCACATTTCAATGAAACTTGGTACATAGATGTCATAGGACACTGCACAGACCTGATAGTTTTTAGGGTAATATCAGTGCATAATATTTACCTAATTAACATAATTAATTAATTTTCAGTTTTTGATATTTCAAGTAGTAATCACATTTCAATGACACTTGGTACATAGATGTCATAGGACACTGCACAGACCTGATAGTTTTTAGGGTAATATCAGTACATAATAATTACCTAATTAACATAATTAATTAATTTTCAGTTTTTGATATTTCAAGTAGTAATCATCACATTCCAATGTAATTTGGTACATGGATGTCATAGGACACTGCACAAACCTGACAGTTTTTAGAGTAATATCAGTACATATTAATTACCTAATTTGCATAATTAATTAATTTTCAGCTTTTGATATTTCAAGTAGTAATCATCACATTTCAATGAGACTTGGTACATAGTTACTTAAGGACTGTGCAGACCCCTGATTAGTTTTTGGGTAAATATTTGTGCATATTAATTACCTTATTAGCATAATTAGTTAATTTTCAGCTTTTTGCCTGATATCTAAGTACTAATCATCATATTTCAATGAGACTTGCTACATAGATCTTCTAGGACTATGCAGAGACCTGATTATTTTTAATTGGATATTATTTACCTGATTTGCATAATGTTCCAATGATACATAAAGAACCACAAATTGGATTTTAATGAAACTTTTAAAGAGAACTACGCAGAGACCCAAATTAGTTTTTGGTAAATATTTATGCTTATTAATCACCTAATTAACACTGATATCTCAATTACTGATCATCACATTTGAATAAAATTTAGTACTTAAATGCTCTAGGACAATAGACAGGCCTGATTAATTTTGGGTTAAAATTTGTTCATATTAATTCTCTAATTAGCATAACAATTCATAATTTTTTTGTTCTGTTCATATTAGTTACCTGATTTACATTTAATTAGTTTTCAGCTTTTCTATCAATATCTCATGTACAAGTAATTTTGAATTAATTTTTAATGTGTCTTCAATACTCCCAGTACATGTACATGGGAGTTCTTTCAAAGCCTTCTTTGATTTGTATTTTAGTCGACTGTGGGAACTTATAGAATGACCTACATGTGTCCATGTGCCCCTGTTCTTAAAACCAGATCATGGTCATGTATGAATGGATTTTGTTCAATCTTTGTAGGTACATTGGACATTATGGAGCCTTGATGCACATCATTTTGTTTTTTAAATCAGATTCAAAATGGATGGCTAAATTCACATACTTAACAGATTTTACCGAAATTCTAGAAACACTGTTATCATTGTGCATCTCATCAGGCACAATGTGGAACCATTTTGACCAGAGATTAGAAATCAATATGCATATTCAAACTCAGAAACAATAAAGTCAAAATTGTTTGCACACAGTCGCACTATTTTCATGCTGCATAATACATCAGACAGTTGTCAATAGACTTTATTTGAATGCAAACAAAACAGGTTAATTAGTGACCATGATTTGTGAATAGCATCAAAACACCAATAGGAAAGGCTTATTATTTAGAGAGAAATCTGATATATATTTATCATTTCTGGTAGACAAGAAAAAATACTCTTCAATGCAGTGCAAACTAGATATGTTTCACACAGTATGCAGAAAATTATGTATTTTAAAAAAACAAGCTTAATTTAAACATGGATATTTTACCTCATACCTAGACAGCTTTCAATTTGTGTGCTTGTGTTTCCTACAAAGAAATGTGATGTTATGATTGCATGGGGGGAGGCAAGGGACAAGTATGATTGCATGGGGGGAGGCAAGGGACAAGTATGATTAAATGTCAGAGACACTGAATTATTGATGAGAATTACTACAATTGTTTTATGATAATTTTTCATTTGTTTTTCAGAATTTTACCGTTTTGTAAAACCGTGTCATAAGAAAGATTTTGATATACTCTGCAAAGGTCTGACAGGACTTGGATGTGGTTATAAACCAGAACATAGTTTACGCAGAGATACATTAAAGAAAGCCAAACAGCATGGATCAAATGGATCAGGTAAAAATCACACAGCAAGGATTTACATGTATAATCGAAATACTGAAAACTTAGATCAAATATTAAATGTGTATGTTTACAATGTTTGGTACTGAGTTATATTTAACTCAGTCCAGGTGATTTCTACAATATTGTGTTTTTCAAAGTTACATTATTATAATTATAGTATTATGCGAAAATTAAAAATTGGTTTTCAATGGTAGCAAAAAATCTAGATTTTGGTAATGAGCTGCAAGTGTGGTTTATAATTTATGTTTCAGAGATGGAAATGAAGATGAAAAAAAGAAAACGAGATTTTGAAGACAGCTCTTATTGCAGTAAAGCAAATAAAATACCAATGATCTCACATTCGGTATGTCTCAATTTCTGATCACATTCCAAACATGAAAATACACATGCATTATGATCAAATTTTGTTTTTAACTCCCGTGTGCGAAGCACAAAAAGGGAGTCTGTGCAGTTAGTGTGTCTGTGTGTGTGTCTGTTCCATCGATATCTCAAGAATCACTGTTCGAATTTCAATGAAACTTGGTATATAGCTTGTCTGGAGCAATGTGCAGAATTGATTAGTTTTTGGTTGACATCTATGCATATTAATGAGCTCAATCTGCATAATAATGTGTGAATTTTAAGCTATTTCAGTTATATCTCAAGAAGCATTAAAACGATTTTTATGTAACTTGGTAAGAATGTTACTAATGATTGGCTGCTGCAATTCCTTGTTTTATTTTACATTTTACATTTTAATTAAAATTTAGCATTTTTTATGTATTTTATTATTTTTTTTTTTTTCTGCCCAATTGCATGAATACAACTAATAGGAATCGGTGAGTGGACTAATTTGCATAATGATGCGCATGCGTATTCTATTTTTTATGACCAGCAATTTATGATGGTGTCGGCCATTTTGTTATTTCCAGTTTGTTGTACAAAAACGAAGCAAACGCTCGGGAGCTGACATGTATCTGTTTATATTATGAAAAGGTCTAAGAAATTACATGTATGATAAATAAATAAATAAATAAATAAATAAATAAATAAATAAATAAATAAATAAATAAACAAACAAATGTATAACCTCAATGACTGTGAAACGAATTACTGTGCAAGCTAGTTTAGTTTAGTTTATTCACGTGTGGTGTACAATTACATTCGAGCCACATTACTTTGAACCCTGTGTGGGCCCAGTAAAGAAAATAATGAATGTGAGATTCCTCATCGTCAAAAACATGGCAGTGTTGAAGATATGAAGATGGTTGGGAGGTTTGATTTTATGGTAAAATGTTATGTCAATTTGTTGTACTTGTGAATCTTGATTTATCACCGTATTATTGAACGCGAGAACAAATATGGTGACCTCCAGCATCAATGTAGTTGTATCAAGTCGCTGCCGTAAGGAGATATTTCCTTTCTATCGCTTACCAACATTGTATTGTACTTCTTTCCATTATGAATTACATATATACACATTTGGAAACTTGCATGGTGCACTTTCACCTCCACCCTCTCAAAATTACGAAGCTATCAAGTCGATTAGTAGGTATATGATGTCTATGTGTGTAGATGACTACTGCGTTGTGCAAGGGCTTCTCATACGTAAGTGGGGTACATTCCCAGTAAAAATATCTACCAGGGGTATTTACACAGGGCTGACAAAATTTGCCGACATGTGTAAATATGTGTTGGGATTTGGAGAAAAAAAACTTGTAAAACATACCGAATTTAACATGACAGCTGTGATCAATTTTGATGCCGATTGTTGGTGGGCTGATCAGCATGTCGAATTATTTCTGAGAACGTTCTTCGTGTGGGAAATCACAAAATCATTAGCTGGTTTACCTTATTCTTGTGTCAGAGTACCCTGTACAAATGAAATGAATCAACATGCGATGATTACCAAAACAATTTGACAATCTGTGTCTCATTTGTTCACCGCTCCTCAAAACAGTGTTATGAGGGGTATTTTTTCCCAGTCCTTTTCGTCAGAAATTACGAATTCATTGGCTGTAATATATCCCAGTTTACTTTAGTTGTTTCATCCGAGTATTCTGTACATTGTTTTTACCTAGCAAAGGAAACAATCGGTGTCTGGCTTTGTTGTATTTACACTATTGCAACACCTTATGTGGCTCCCGGCGTGGGCCTTGTGTTTCACTATTTTTTTCATTGAATATTACAAGACACGATATCCCTCAAATCGGAAGGCACATTTATTGCTCGAGTTACTGTTCCTATTAAGTTAAGCCATGGAACAAAAAAGAAAATATGGTTAAGCTGAATACCATGCTTCATGTGGAATGTATAGACCGTGATGTCGGCATTAACTACTGGATGTACAGTGGAAACCACTGGGGCGACGCCACGTTGACCGCATCTCCTGCCTGGTAAAAAAACAAACATGCGGGATGGAGTGCAAGGTTTTAAGTCGTTGTAGATGTTTTCGAAACGAAAATTAGCGAATAGGTTTTGTATCGAGCCACTTAAAATGTCTTGTGTGTATTTTTGGTTGGTACTCATCGCGTGCGACTTTCCCCAGATAGTGTAAATTTATACGCAGTAACAAATGATACGCGTTAGGGATTACTTTAAATTTTATGTACCGAGAAGTCTGCCGTAAATAATTGATATTTGTTATGGTCTTGAGTTGTACGATGGTTGTATTTTTACCATGTCGATTAGCGGGATATACGAACCAATCGAAGGGGCTCTAAAGATTGTGATGCATTCCTTATAATATACGTAACTAAAAATAAATAAATATAATATTTATTGACATACATATTGATATTAAGATAGTGGTTTGAATTTTAGATATTTAGATTGTGATTGTTTGTCAGAAATTTACATAGTTTTTCTTACTACTTTACGTTTTCCGTGTTAACTAAATTTCTAAAATATTTTTAAATACCCTATAAGTTTAATTTGGGCATTTATTTGTTCACTATTTTCGTTGCATTTCATTTTGCCCAATGTTTTATGAATTATTTTAGTTTTCTTTTTAATGTTTTAATTTTTGTGTAGACTTTTTATGCATATTTTTAAGTAGGCTTATTTTCAAATATTTTTGATTTAATATTTAATAGATTATTCATAATTTGTTTATCATTTTCAAATATTCCTGAATATTACATCATGAACCCTATTCCCTCAGCACACAGGAGTTCTTTTTAAGCTTTATTTGAATGATAATGTTCTTTGATACTTTATATTGTAAAACTAAGTCAGATTAAGGGTTACCATGAACTAAAAATTCTTCATTCACAGGGCACATAAAAGTATTTGTTATATGAGAAAACAAAACAACCTGTACACTTGTGTAGTGATTGTTATTGTACACATCAAAACAACCAGTACACATGTGCAGTGATTGTTATTGTTCTCATCAAAACAACCAGTACACATGTGTAGTTATTGTACACATCAAAACAACCAGTACACATGTGTAGTGATTGTTATTGTACGCATCAAAACAACCAGTACACATGTGTAGTGATTGTTATTGTACGCATCAAAACAACCAGTACTTAAGTGTAGTGATTATTATTGTACACATCAAAACAACCAGTACACATGTGTAGTGATTGTTATTATACACATCAAAACAACCAGTACACATGTGTAGTGATTGTTATTATACACATCAAAACAACCAGTACACATGTGTTGTGATTGTTATTGTACTCATCAAAACAACCAGTACACATGTGTAGTGATTGTTATTGTACTCATCAAAACAACCAGTACACATGTGTAGTGATTGTTATTGTAGGCATCAAAACAACCAGTACACATGTGTAGTGATTGTTATTGTGCTCATCAAAACAACCAGTACACATGTGTAGTGATTGTTATTGTACTCATCAAAACAACCAGTACACATGTGTAGTGATTGTTATTGTACTCATCAAAACAACCAGTACACATGTGTAGTGATTGTTATTGTATGCATCAAAACAACCAGTACACATGTGTAGTGATTGTTATTGTACTCATCAAAACAACCAGTACACATGTGTAGTGATTGTTATTGTACTCATCAAAGCAACCAGTACACATGTGTAGTGATTGTTATTGTACTCATCAAAACAACCAGTACACATGTGTAGTGATTGTTATTATACACATCAAAACAACCAGTACACATGTGTAGTGATTGTTATTGTACACATCAAAACAACCAGTACACATGTGTAGTGATTGTTATTGTACTCATCAAAACAACCAGTACACATGTGTAGTGATTGTTATTGTACGCATCAAAACAACCAGTACACATGTGTAGTGATTGTTATTGTACGCATCAAAAGAACCAGTACACATGTGCAGTGATTGTTATTGTACTCATCAAAACAACCAGTACACATGTGTAGTGATTGTTATTGTACGCATCAAAACAACCAGTACACATGTGTAGTGATTGTTATTGTACTCATCAAAACAACCAGTACACATGTGTAGTGATTGTTATTGTACGCATCAAAACAACCAGTACACATGTGCAGTGATTGTTATTGTGCTCATCAAAACAACCAGTACACATGTGTAGTGATTGTTATTGTACGCATCAAGACAACCAGTACACATGTGCAGTGATTGTTATTGTACTCATCAAAACAACCAGTACACATGTGCAGTGATTGTTATTGTACTCATCAAAACAACCAGTACACATGTGCAGTGATTGTTATTGTACGCATCAAAACAACCAGTACACATGTGTAGTGATTGTTATTGTACGCATCAAAACAACCAGTACACATGTGTAGTGATTGTTATTGTATGCATCAAAACAACCAGTACACATGTGTAGTGATTGTTATTCTGCTCATCAAAACAACCAGTACACAAGTGTAGTGATTGTTATTGTACGCATCAAAACAACCAGTACACATGTGTAGTGATTGTTATTGTATGCATCAAAACAACCAGTACACATGTGTAGTGATTGTTATTGTGCTCATCAAAACAACCAGTACACATGTGTAGTGATTGTTATTGTACTCATCAAAACAACCAGTACACATGTGTAGTGATTGTTATTGTACTCATCAAAACAACCAGTACACATGTGTAGTGATTGTTATTGTAGGCATCAAAACAACCAGTACACATGTGTAGTGATTGTTATTGTATGCATCAAAACAACCAGTACACATGTGTAGTGATTGTTATTGTACGCATCAAAACAACCAGTACACATGTGTAGTGATTGTTATTGTACTCATCAAAACAACCAGTACACATGTGTAGTGATTGTTATTGTATGCATCAAAACAACCAGTACACATGTGTAGTGATTGTTATTGTACTCATCAAAACAACCAGTACACATGTGTAGTGATTGTTATTGTATGCATCAAAACAACCAGTACACATGTGTAGTGATTGTTATTGTATGCATCAAAACAACCAGTACTCATGTGTAGCGATTGTGATTATACTCATCAAAACAACCAGTACGAATGTGTAGTGATTGTTATTGTACGCATCAAAACAACCAGTACACATGTGTAGTGATTGTTATTGTACGCATCAAAACAACCAGTACACATGTGTAGTTATTGTTATTGTACGCATCAAAACAACCAGTACTCATGTGTAGCGATTGTTATTGTACGCATCAAAGCAACCAGTACACATGTGTAGTGATTGTTATTGTACACATCAAAACAACCAGTACACATGTGTAGTGATTGTTATTGTACACATCAAAACAACCAGTACACATGTGTAGTGATTGTTATTGTTCTCATCAAAACAACCAGTACACATGTGTAGTGATTGTTATTGTACACATCAAAACAACCAGTACACATGTGTAGTGATTGTTATTGTACTCATCAAAACAACCAGTACACATGTGTAGTGATTGTTATTGTACGCATCGAAACAACCAGTACACATGTGTAGTGATTGTTATTGTACTCATCAAAACAACCAGTACACATGTGTAGAGATTGTTATTATATGCATCAGAACAACCAGTACACATGTGTAGCAATTGTTATTGTACACATCAAAACAACCAGTACACATGTGTAGTGATTGTTATTATATGCATCAGAACAACCAGTACACATGTGTAGCAATTGTTATTGTACACATCAAAACAACCAGTACACATGTGTAGTGATTGTTATTGTGCTCATCAAAACAACCAGTACACATGTGTAGCGATTGTTATTGTACACATCAAAACAACCAGTACACATGCGTAGTGATTGTTATTGTATGCATCAAAACAACCAGTACACATGTGTAGTTATAATTGTTATTGTACTCATCAAAACAACCAGTACACATGTGCAGTGATTGTTATTGTATGCATCAAAACAACCAGTACACATGTGCAGTGATTGTTATTGTACGCATCAAAACAACCAGTACACATGTGTAGTTATTGTTATTGTACTCATCAAAACAACCAGTACACATGTGTAGTGATTGTTATTGTACTCATCAGAACAACCAGTACACATGTGTTGTTATTGTACGCATCAAAACAACCAGTACTCATGTGTAGCGATTGTTATTGTACGCATGAAAGCAACCAGTACACATGTGTAGTGATTGTTCATGTATGTAAATGTGTCGAAATGGGCGTAGTGCGAGTGGCTAGTGCTAGTAGCACTAATCCGAAAAAGTACTAGATCTAGTGCTAAAATGGCACTAGATCTAGTGCTAAAATGGCACTAGATCTAGTGCTAAAATGTGCACAGTGCGAGTGGCATTGTTATCGCATTGTCAACGACGTCGAATAATAGGAGGGGCATCAACAACCACTTTCATATGCAAACTACAAACAGTATAAAACATCGGCAATATACGCGAGATGTCCATAATAATACTTTCTTTATATGCCGTCGTAAATTAGCCATCCGAAAATCGCCTGGGGATTTCACGGCTGGTGGGCACTTATTTTGGGCTCAGAATTTCAAAAAATAATCATCAAATATTTTTTGAGGACTTCCATTTTCATCATTGAAGTATCTAACTAGTGTACGCAGACTTTCAACACCGTCAGTTGGGCCACCAAAGACGAAAGAAACTATTGCAGAATTAACAATAATAATTAATAATTCTTGTTGAATTAAAAAGTAGACCGCCTGCAATTTCATTACAATATCGCCCAGTGTCATTTTTCAAATACATTTGTTTTTATTTTATTGGTAACGAAAGTATATTCTCAACGAAGTTTCAAATAAAAACGAACACAACTGCATTGTGTAGTAGCAAATGATTCTGGTTGCGCAATCCGGTCATGCTGCGTCTCACAATTGTTGAATATTATTCAGTAGTGATTATAATAATGCACAAAAAATAAATTCGTTGAATTGTTATGAAATTCAAATGAAATTCACTTAGTTTCATCGTAAGCAAATGATTCCGATCGCATATAAACGCTCGATGCTGTAGGGTATCCGCCATGTTTCTTTTGTATGAGTTGAGCTAATAGGTCAAATCGCTAATTAACCAATCAAAATGCTGAAGGATGCCCATGTGTTCAAATCACCATAGCTCATTTAAATAGATTGAACGCAACGCGGAAGAGATTTGCCGATATTGTAGTACGATATTTTGGCTTGGATTTTGATGGGAAAATGGCATGATTTTTTTTTTCAAGTCAAAAAATAGCTGTTTTCAAAAGATGAACTGAGCATCAGAAGAATAATTTAATATTGTTTACAGTGATAGCAGCTCTTTGTTCACACGAAGCTTACCCATTCACGCTTGTAACAATAAACACGCTCTTGAATAAAAATTTAAATCACCGTCCGTGTTGAGGGACGGTGCTTAAATAGACTATTGTAGGCGTCCGGAAAGATTGAAATGTCTAAAAAATTACGCCAAAATATTTAAAAACTGCCGAAAAATCGCCGCATTACGAAACTACGGTTATCACGTATGCGCACTGGGTTTGTTCAGCTGTGAAGGGTTAAAATACGCATTTCACAACCGGAAATTCAACAGACTAACTTGTAACTTCACAGATTTTGCATGTTTTAATTATTAGCAACTGTAACAAGAACAAAATTTCGAGAGTCTAGAACAAACAATCCTAAGGACTCCTAAAAAATACTATTGCTGAGAAAGTGTCTAGACATATATTATATGGTCATGTTAAAAAATCAGCGAGGTTATATCATATTCCGCTAACTGGTTACTTGTGTAAGCAATCGCAAACTATCATTGGCATCAAAGATGAGCTAGACAGTGTCCTTATCAGGATTAACTTGGGTTGAAACGAAAGGAAATAAGCCAGTTAAGAGGCTTAAATGGCCATTTGAGAGGGGTTGTCGCTGCTTCCGTTAGTACCTCCTTGCATAGACGTTCTAAGGTCTATGCTCCTTGTTACAATGTAACAACAGGATTGCGTGAATCCACTTTTATAATTGGTTGATTATGTCCGCAAAGGTCAATGTCATGACAACCAGACAACGGTTCATTTTCTGTCTGGTTCCCAGCGGTACTGAGCGACATGCCCATTCACAGGTCGCCGTACACACAAAATCCACCGAGCTTTACAGGGACCCGGGACTTAGACTAGGAGTATACACATTTTTTATTTAGTTCACATATGGCATCATAATTTCATTTTCGAAGATCTATTTTCATTAAATGTGGCGCCGACTAGAAATAAAACGGCACGTCAGCGATTTAAAAAAAATCAACGCTGAATTCCACCATTTACATACAAGTTACAAGTTTATATCCACCGAAGCTGAAAACACAAACTTCCACACAATACGATTTCATACAGTGTATCTATTCACAATTTGTAAAAATTGCGAAGTTTGACCTGCAGTTTCACTGTCCGTGGAGCTAGTTTCCCGGCCGATCGCGTTGTTTCAAAGGTCTCTTTTAGTAACCGTGATTACGACAAACGTGGACAATGACATTCATGTACATTCTCAATTTTCCCACTGCAGCACATTTCCCAATGAATGAAAGATACAACAATTTACATAAATATTAATTCATTTTCGGACAATTACGGGATGTCTCGACGTCGTTGACAATGCGATATCAATGCCACTCGCACTATGTACATTTTAGCACTAGATCTAGTGCCATTTTAGCACTAGATCTAGTGCCATTTTAGCGCTAGATCTAGTGCCATTTTAGCACTAGATCTAGTACTATTTCGGATTAGTGCTACTAGCACTAACCACTCGCACTACGCCCATTTCGACACATTTACATACCTCGATTGTTATTGTACTCATCAAAACAACCAGTACACATGTGTAGTGATTGTTATTGTACTCATCAAAACAACCAGTACACATGTGTAGTGATTGTTATTGTACTCATCAAAACAACCAGTACACATGTGTAGTGATTGTTATTGTACTCATCAAAACAACCAGTACACATGTGTAGTGATTGTTATTGTACGCATCAAAACAACCAGTACACATGTGTAGTGATTGTTATTGTATGCATCAAAACAACCAGTACACATGTGTAGTGATTGTTATTGTACTCATCAAAACAACCAGTACACATGTGTAGTGATTGTTATTGTACTCATCAAAACAACCAGTACACATGTGTAGTGATTGTTATTGTGCTCATCAAAACAACCAGTACACATGTGTAGTGATTGTTATTGTACTCATCAAAACAACCAGTACACATGTGTAGTGATTGTTATTGTGCTCATCAAAACAACCAGTACACATGTGTAGTGATTGTTATTGTACTCATCAGAACAACCAGTACACATGTGTAGTGATTGTTATTGTACTCATCAGAACAACCAGTACACATGTGCAGTGATTGTTATTGTACGCATCAAAACAACCAGTACACATGTGTAGTGATTGTTATTGTACTCATCAAAACAACCAGTACTCATGTGTAGTGATTGTTATTGTGCTCATCAAAACAACCAGTACACATGTGTAGTGATTGTTATTGTACACATCAAAACAACCAGTACACATGTGTAGTGATTGTTATTGTACACATCAAAGCAACCAGTACACATGTGTAGTGATTGTTATTGTACACATCAAAACAACCAGTACACATGTGTAGTGATTGTTATTGTACTCATCAAAACAACCAGTACACATGTGTAGTGATTGTTATTGTACGCATCAAAACAACCAGTACACATGTGTAGAGATTGTTATTGTACGCATCAAAACAACCAGTACACATGTGTAGTGATTGTTATTGTACTCATCAAAACAACCAGTACACATGTGTAGTGATTGTTATTGTACGCATCAAAGCAACCAGTACACATGTGTTGTTATTGTTATTGTACTCATCAGAACAACCAGTACACATGTGTAGTGATTGTTATTGTACGCATCAAAACAACCAGTACACATGTGTAGTGATTGTTATTGTACGCATCAAAGCAACCAGTACACATGTGTTGTTATTGTTATTGTACTCATCAGAACAACCAGTACACATGTGTAGTGATTGTTATTGTACACATCAAAACAACCAGTACACATGTGTATTGATTGTTATTGTACACATCAAAACAACCAGTACACATGTGTAGTGATTGTTATTGTACACATCAAAACAACCAGTACACATGTGTAGTGATTGTTATTGTACGCATCAAAACAACCAGTACACATGTGTAGAGATTGTTATTGTACGCATCAAAACAACCAGTACACATGTGTAGTGATTGTTATTGTACGCATCAAAACAACCAGTACACATGTGTAGTGATTGTTATTGTACGCATCAAAACAACCAGTACACATGTGTAGTGATTGTTATTGTATGCATCAAAACAACCAGTACACATGTGTAGTGATTGTTATTGTACGCATCAAAACAACCAGTACACATGTGTGGTGATTGTTATTGTACTCATCAAAACAACCAGTACACATGTGTAGTGATTGTTATTGTACGCATCAAAACAACCAGTACACATGTGTAGTGATTGTTATTGTACGCATCAGAACAACCAGTACACATGTGTAGTGATTGTTATTGTACGCATCAAAACAACCAGTACACATGTGTAGTGATTGTTATTGTACGCATCAAAGCAACCAGTACACATGTGTTGTTATTGTTATTGTACTCATCAGAACAACCAGTACACATGTGTAGTGATTGTTATTGTACGCATCAAAACAACCAGTACACATGTGTGGTGATTGTTATTGTATGCATCAAAGCAACCAGTACACATGTGTTGTTATTGTTATTGTACTCATCAAAACAACCAGTACACATGTGTAGTGATTGTTATTGTGCGCATCAAAACAACCAGTACACATGTGTAGTGATTGTTATTGTACACATCAAAACAACCAGTACACATGTGTAGTGATTGTTATTGTATTCATCAGAACAACCAGTACACATGTGCAGTGATTGTTATTATACGCATCAAAACAACCAGTACACATGTGTAGTGATTGTTATTGTACTCATCAAAACAACCAGTACACATGTGTAGTGATTGTTATTGTACTCATCAAAACAACCAGTACACATGTGTAGTGATTGTTATTGTACTCATCAAAACAACCAGTACACATGTGCAGTGATTGTTATTGTATGCATCAAAACAACCAGTACACATGTGTAGTGATTGTTATTGTACTCATCAAAACAACCATTACACATGTGTAGTAATTGTTATTGTACGCATCAAAACAACCAGTACACATGTGTAGTGATTGTTATTGTACGCATCAAAGCAACCAGTACACATGTGTTGTTATTGTTATTGTACTCATCAGAACAACCAGTACACATGTGTAGTAATTGTTATTGTACGCATCAAAACAACCAGTACACATGTGTAGTGATTGTTATTGTACGCATCAAAACAACCAGTACACATGTGTAGTGATTGTTATTGTATGCATCAAAACAACCAGTACACATGTGTAGTGATTGTTATTGTACTCATCAAAACAACCAGTACACATGTGTAGTGATTGTTATTGTACTCATCAAAACAACCAGTACACATGTGTAGTGATTGTTATTGTACACATCAAAACAACCAGTACACATGTGTAGTAATTGTTATTGTACGCATCAAAACAACCAGTACACATGTGTAGTGATTGTTATTGTACGCATCAAAGCAACCAGTACACATGTGTTATTATTGTTATTGTACTCATCAGAACAACCAGTACACATGTGTAGTGATTGTTATTGTACGCATCAAAGTAACCAGTACACATGTGTAGTGATTGTTATTGTACGCATCAAAACAACCAGTACACATGTGCAGTGATTGTTATTGTACTCATCATAACAACCAGTACACATGTGTAGTGATTTTTGTTGTACGCATCAAAACAACCAGTACACATGTGTAGTGATTGTTATTGTACGCATCAAAACAACCAGTACACATGTGTAGTGATTGTTATTGTACGCATCAAAACAACCAGTACACATGTGTAGTGATTGTTATTGTACGCATCAAAACAACCAGTACACATGTGTAGTGATTGTTATTGTACGCATCAAAACAACCAGTACACATGTGTAGTGATTGTTATTGTACGCATCAAAACAACCAGTACACATGTGTAGTGATTGTTATTGTACGCATCAAAACAACCAGTACACATGTGTAGTGATTGTTATTGTATGCATCAAAACAACCAGTACACATGTGCAGTGATTGTTATTGTACGCATCAAAACAACCAGTACACATGTGTTGTTATTGTTATTGTACTCATCAGAACAACCAGTACACATGTGCAGTGATTGTTATTGTACTCATCAAAACAACCAGTACACATGTGTAGTAATTGTTATTGTACGCATCAAAACAACCAGTACACATGTGTAGTGATTGTTATTGTACGCATCAAAACAACCAGTACACATGTGTAGTGATTGTTATTGTACTCATCAAAACAACCAGTACACATGTGTAGTGATTGTTATTGTACGCATCAAAACAACCAGTACACATGTGTAGTGATTGTTATTGTACGCATCAAAACAACCAGTACACATGTGTTGTTATTGTTATTGTACTCATCAAAACAACCAGTACACATGTGTAGTTATTGTTATTGTACTCATCAGAACAACCAGTACACATGTGTGGTGATTGTTATTGTGCTCATCAAAACAACCAGTACACATGTGCAGTGATTGTTATTGTACTCATCAAAACAACCAGTACACATGTGCAGTGATTGTTATTGTACTCATCAAAACAACCAGTACACATGTGTAGTGATTGTTATTGTACGCATCAAAACAACCAGTACACATGTGTAGTGATTGTTATTGTACTCATCAAAACAACCAGTACACATGTGCAGTGATTGTTATTGTACGCATCAAAACAACCAGTACACATGTGTTGTTATTGTTATTGTACTCATCAAAACAACCAGTACACATGTGTAGTTATTGTTATTGTACTCATCAGAACAACCAGTACACATGTGTGGTGATTGTTATTGTGCTCATCAAAACAACCAGTACACATGTGCAGTGATTGTTATTGTACTCATCAAAACAACCAGTACACATGTGCAGTGATTGTTATTGTACTCATCAAAACAACCAGTACACATGTGTAGTGATTGTTATTGTACGCATCAAAACAACCAGTACACATGTGTAGTGATTGTTATTGTACTCATCAAAACAACCAGTACACATGTGCAGTGATTGTTATTGTACGCATCAAAACAACCAGTACACATGTGCAGTGATTGTTATTGTACGCATCAAAACAACCAGTACACATGTGTAGTGATTGTTATTGTACGCATCAAAACAACCAGTACACATGTGTAGTGATTGTTATTGTACACATCAAAACAACCAGTACACATGTGTAGTGATTGTTATTGTACTCATCAAAACAACCAGTACACATGTGTAGTGATTGTTATTGTACACATCAAAACAACCAGTACACATGTGTAGTGATTGTTATTGTACACATCAAAACAACCAGTACACATGTGTAGTGATTGTTATTGTACGCATCAAAACAACCAGTACACATGTGTAGTGATTGTTATTGTACTCATCAAAACAACCAGTACACATGTGTAGTGATTGTTATTGTACACATCAAAACAACCAGTACACATGTGTAGTGATTGTTATTGTACGCATCAAAACAACCAGTACACATGTGTAGTGATTGTTATTGTACGCATCAAAACAACCAGTACACATGTGTAGTGATTGTTATTGTACGCATCAAAACAACCAGTACACATGTGTAGTGATTGTTATTTTACGCATCAAAACAACCAGTACACATGTGTAGTGATTGTTATTGTACTCATCAAAACAACCAGTACACATGTGTAGAGATTGTTATTGTGCTCATCAAAACAACCAGTACACATGTGTAGTGATTGTTATTGTACACATCAAAACAACCAGTACACATGTGTAGTGATTGTTATTGTACGCATCAAAACAACCAGTACACATGTGTAGTGATTGTTATTGTACACATCAAAACAACCAGTACTCATGTGTAGTGATTGTTATTGTGCTCATCAAAACAACCAGTACACATGTGTAGTGATTGTTATTGTGCTCATCAAAACAACCAGTACACATGTGCAGTGATTGTCATTGTACTCATCAGAACAACCAGTACACATGTGTAGTTATTGTTATTGTACTCATCAGAACAACCAGTACACATGTGTAGTGATTGTTATTGTGCTCATCAAAACAACCAGTACACATGTGTAGTTATTGTTATTGTACTCATCAGAACAACCAGTACACATGTGTAGTGATTGTTATTGTGCTGATCAAAACAACCAGTACACATGTGTAGTTATTGTTATTGTACTCATCAGAACAACCAGTACACATGTGTGGTGATTGTTATTGTGCTCATCAAAACAACCAGTACACATGTGTAGTGATTGTTATTGTACTCATCAAAACAACCAGTACACATGTGTAGTGATTGTTATTGTATGCATTAAAACAACCAGTACACATGTATATTAGATAATTTATTGAATTTTATTGAATGGATACTTACAAGAACAGTGTTTTTAATTCATAATAAATAAATCATAGTCTCATGTTGCTATGAATATACATTTATTACAATAATATTAAAAAGCATGTGTTTTTGTGTATATTACATCTTTATTAACCTTTATGCATAGATATATCCTGGATACATGTATATGTACAATAGTAATTCAGAATTTTATTGAACAAATTCTGTGTTTATTAGCAAATATTCTGATTTATGATAACGCTAAATCATAATATAGTGTTTCTATGATTCTATAACATATTCTCATGTCAGATTTATGCATGCCTGCAAGTATGTTATTTTTTGTTATCACTGTACGTCGCTGCTTTTAAGTGGTTTTCCATTCAATAATATGCACGCTATAATGTCTATTGTTGTATCAAATACAATGCAATGCAATGCCTCTTAAGATGTTAAACTGTAATAGTGTGTGTTTTGGTATGCGTACAGTTATAATTTATTTACAGATGCTGTCTGGTTTAAATGGAAATGGAAATCTTGATACATCCACCCATCTGTCAGGTCATGAACACAAATCAGGAAGCGTTACCATGGCATGTGTGAAGCCAATTGCCAAACAAGTTATTGATGATAGTAAGGAAGTTGAGTTGAAGGACCAACTGGAATCACCTCTCAAATGTAAAATAAGTCAATCTTTCTCAGAACAAAATTCATCACAAAAGGCTTTCTGTATGAATGAAACTGTGCCATCACAGTGTAGCCCTGAACCATCTTTGGATACGAGTGTCAGTCTATTCAGTGCCGAATCCTCTGCTGTTGATACCTCAATTGATTCTGTGTCTGGTTCATCCAAGAAAAAACATAAACACAAGAAAAAGTTTGTGTTGGATGACAACCAAATCTGTAAAGACAGTGAGGAAAGTTTCAATAAAATTGGTCATTCGGATATGCAGAATAATTTAGTGACAGGTAGTTGTAAAAAAATCAAGAAACCCAAACATCATAAAAGTGACCATGTGCAGCCAGGTTGCATGCAAGTGAGTGCTAGTAAAAAAAAAAAGAAACACAAGCATTGTAAAAAGAAACTTACAAATTTAAACGTGGATGCTGATGAAGTGGAAAATGATAAATTTGTTGAATCAGAATCTGCAAATTGCAGCTTTAAGTCAGCCAGCAGTACAAGTGATGAGACAGAGAAAGTATGTGAAAATGATACATTGTCTGAAGCTACATGGAATACACATCACTCTGTGAATCGACGGCTCATTGATAATCATGTACAAAGATCTCAAATCAAGTCTGGTGAGTATTTTAAAAAACATTTGTATGCAGTTACCCATATTCCTGTGATATGCAGTAACCCATAACCATGTGGTATGCAGGTATCCACATTCCTGTGATATGCAGTTACTCATATTCCTGTGGTATGCAGTTACCCATATACCTGTGGTATATGCAGTTACTCATAACCATGTGGTATGCAGGTATCCACATTCCTGTGACATGCAGTTACTCATATTCCTGTGGTACGCAGTTACCAATATTCCTGTGGTATGCAGTTACCCATATTCCTGTGGGATGTGCAGTTACCCATATTCCTGTAGTATGCATTCACCCTTATTCCTGTTGTATAAGTTACCCACAACCCTGTGGTTTGCAGTTACCCATATTTCTGAGGGATGTGCAGTTACCCATATTCCTGTGTGATATGGGTAATACATAACCCATAACTTTGTGGTATGCAGTTATCCATAATCCTGTGGTATGCAGTTATCCATAATCCTGTGGTATGCAGCTACCCATATTCCTGTGGTATGCAGCTACCCATATTCCTGTGGTATGCAGTTACCCATATTCCTGTGGGATGTGCAGTTACCCGTAACCATGTGGTATGCAATTACCCATACCCATGTGGTATGCAGTTACCCATATTCCTGTGGGATTTACAGTTACCCATATTCCTGTGGGATTTACAGTTACCCATATTCCTGTGGTATGCAGCTACCCATATTCCTGTGGGATGTGCAGTTACCCGTAACCTTGTGGTATGCAATTACCCATACCCATGTGGTATGCAGTTACCCATATTCCTGTGGGATTTACAGTTACCCATATTCCTGTGGTATGCAGTTACCCATATTCCTGCCAGATAAGTGTCCCATATTTCTGCCGGATACGCAGTTCCCATATTTCTGTGGGATATGCAGTTACCAATATTCCTGTGGGATGTGCAGTTACACATATTTCTGTGGTATGTGCAGTTACCCATATTCCTGTGGGATGTGCAGTTACCAATATTCCTGTGGGATGTGCAGTTACACATATTTCTGTGGGATGTGCAGTTACCCATATTCCTGTGGGATGTGCAGTTACCCATATACCTGTGGTATTCAGTTACCCATATTTCTGTGGTATGCAGTTACCCATATTCCTGTGGTATGCAGTTACCCATATTCCTGTGGGCTATGTTATGTAGTCTTGATTGATTATGAAAATGGTCTTTTAACGTTTTTTAGCTCCGCTGTCGACTTTGTTGAGCGTAGCAATAAGTGATTGTTCTTCGGCATCGGTCTTCGTCGTTCGTCTTCGTCGTCCGTGTCAATGTTTTACTTTTTTGACTTCTTCTTGAAAAATACAAGCCTGAATGCTTTGATACTTGGTGTATATGTACCTTGGGTAGGCCTCTCTTAGATTTGTTCATTTCATGATGATACCGTCAATTCTCTAATTTTGATGAATATTTTTGTCATTTTTGGTAATAAAAGTGATATTTTCGACTTCTTGTTAAAAATTACAAGTCTGATTGCTTTGATATTACATATATAGGTACTACATGTGGACTTCTTATAGATTTGTTCATTTTGTAATATCTTAAGTTCTCAAATTTTGATAAATATTTTTGGTAAAAGTGATATTTTTGATTGCTTTGATACTATACATATTGTTAATTTTCTAATGTTATCTTTAGTTCTTTAATTGAAATGTGCTAACCGCGGGGCTATCTCAGTTGACAGGCTGCTTGTTTATTTTCAGTAACTCCTGTTACCATTACTGTTGAACAGTTTGAGTACTGTTTTGATATTTTGGAAAAGTCTTGGCTTGGCTTGGTTCAGATTGTATTTAATGAGTATATAATCAAAGTTTAGACATCTTATGAGAAAGTTAAAATATGGTGTTCTTCAGGGCAGTGTGTTTAGGTCACTCTTGTTTAGCATATATACTTTTCCATTTAGTAGTTTCATATCACCTTTATGACACACTCTGTGTAATTGATTTCCCTCCAAGTGGGTAAGGTGAACTTTACTTTCTGTTTAAGACGTGATGTTTGTAATTTGAGCAGGATTTCTGATATACATTTGAATATGGCAAGTCATGTTAGTCAGGATTTGTGATTGCATGCACCATGGGATACTATTGTTCTAATTGGTTGAACAATTAATTAATCTGTCTATTGTTTGTTATTGTCTTTTTAAAACGATCTACTTAATACTTACATCGTACCTTCTTTCTCAAAAAGTGTCATGTTTATTGTTCAGTTGTTTCAGATACTTGCTTGTCAGATTGTGGTTATAGTTTCGACAAAAATAATCAGGATGGTTGTTCTAAATTGGCATTGGCATATTTTCCTGTTTATTTTAAGGTATAAAATGTGGAATATGCAAGAATGAAGTGATTGAACCATTTCAAGCCAGATGTCACCATGTATGCTGTAAAGACTGCTGGCCAGCATATATCAAGGTAATAGTCTCCAAATAATGGGCTATTTTGGCTTTGTGTAATCTTAAATTGACATTATGTTTATTCATTAATGACAATATTTTTGTTACCTTAAGGTAGAGATGCATGTTTGTGGGCACTAGGGAGTGAAATTTTTTTTTTGCTTTTTATTATCCAAATAGTCTTGGCTATAGACTGTTAAAATTTTGTACAATTGTGAATAGTGGAACATACTCAAAAAACGATTTTAAAATATGGATAACAGGTGCAAACATTCTGTCTTTTGAATGCTTAGCAAGATTTAGCAAGGCTGTACATAAATAATAAAAAAGAAACATGGTGAAAAAAAGACGGGATCTCCATATTATGCACTATATTTAACTTTTAACAAAATGATAATACATTTGAACAGTTACATCAATTTTAATTATGAGCATTAGCAAACTTCTTACTGAGTGAATTGTTATGCAAATTAGCAATTATCTCAGCTTCTTTTTAGTGCACATCCCAAAACTTAAAAAAAAAATAGCTCCTATACTCCTAGCTTTGACCTTTTGTTTTGAAATTTTCACAAATGATTGACAATGTGTTAATCTTCAAAACGCCGTCGGGCATTGTTTTTGGTTCAACAGTGTTACAGCAATCGCACAGACAACTAATTTATGCATAAACTTGAAGTAGTGAAATTTGGGCTGCTGCCGTGCAAAATTGACAACTGGTAGACAGTTTTCAAGGCGGCGCTTTCTTCATAGTAAAGAGATGTACCCACAAACCAATTTTGACAGGAAACAGAAGCATGGTTTAGGAGCTAATTTTTTTTAAATCACTTTTGACCAAAAAAAGCACATTTTTGTCCATAAAAAAAAAAAATACTAAAAAAATGTTAAAATTCATACAATAAGCTTTCTGAAAATATATAGTTTTGTGGACAAGGGAGGTCATCTTGGTTTCCTAAATAACAAATTAAAATACCTGTCAGGTAAGCTGCATCTCTACCTTAACTGCGGATATAATGGGAAATCTTGCTATCTGGGGGGGGGGGGGATTGTCATGGTACTGTGTCACTAAATACACCACTGCTGTAAACTTATCGTGATATATTTAGCTAAGGTAAACAAATTATCAGTATGTTACTTCGAGGTCGTCAATAATTAAAAATGTAATATGCATTGGATATGCAACTCAGTGGTGCTGACTGGTTCCTCCCTCCTCCCCCTTCCCCCAAAAAAATTTCCTTGTGTGAAATTTTGTAATTCCAGTTACATATGTACTAAACACCTGTCAAACAGGTAGTAATTGTCTCAGTTTCCAAAGTTTTAGAATCAAAATTGGTTTTATTACCTTGCCCGTACCATCAAAGATGAGGGAAAAATATTTGTTCGTCGTCGTTAATAATTGTTATTGTGTGCATAATAACTTTACTAATGCTATTACAAACTTCATCAAACTTGGTCACCTTATTTATCAGTATCAAGTCTTCCCTGAGTTTGAACAGCAGATGTCCTGTATGAAAATATCATGAACAATTTGAGAAAATCTTTATATCAAAATAAAATATTTTGACTGTTTCTACTTGACTGATCACTGGTGATACACGTCAAAGGTCACTGATCTTAGTGGAAATATGCATTCTTGTATGTGCTCAATGAAGCAAATCATTTATCTTGTAATAATATCCTTGGTAATGTATCTCCCAAATCCCATGGGAATACTATACTGGGTTTCAAAGACAACTCATGGAGAGATTTTTTGCACAGTCTGATACACATTTGCAAACCTACCAATAAAATCTTTACAGAAAACAAGATGTCAGAAAATCAATATAAGCACTCCTATGAACTGTATGCCAAACATTGATCAAGATCTGAAGCTAATAGAAAATCTGTTTAGCTCAAAGTTATCAAATCAAAAACAATACATAATACATAAAAAGCAAAACGTTTCATCCACATTTTGAAAAGAAAATTGTACTAAAATATATGTATTCTGTATTTGACAAACAGTTCATTCGACAAATGAAAATTCACAGAAATTTGTTTCAGCTATTAGAACAGAATGATAGAGTTTTTATAATATTAATTTAGAAACGCACTTCAAAAACAAAGATTGCAGTGTTTGAAGATGTAGATTCTCAGGAATCTCCACTGGACACCAACTAACTATTTAAGTTGATTTGCATACAAAGCAGAGCTTGCAACATGATAGCTATTCATAGAGGGTGTTTTTTTTTTACTTTTCATATAATAATACAGTAGTCACACAATGAGGCAGTTCATATTTGTCTCAGTGAATCATTAATTTTTGACAGACACCTGTACAAAATACTTGGACAAAAGCCAGCTAAGATTTTCTGTTATCTTGCATGTTTTATGAATCTATTCACGTCTAAATGCAGCACTTTTTTTCTGCGATGAGGCATTTGTTTTTATACTAAAGTATCTGAATTACTTTGAATAAAACTGGAAATTATGTCCCTTAAAATAATTAAACAAATTAGGCACCAATGTTTTTGTAAGTTATTTACATCTATTAAGGACATTTGGTAGACTGATTCCCCACTGTTGGTTCAACCCCAAAACTTGTTTGTATTCAAAATAAATTATGACAATGCATATTTATATTGAAACAAATATGATAAAAGGAATTATATCATATAACAAAGGGCAAGGTCACCAGAGTTCAACTATGTTATTCTCTAACATAGAGCAGTATATTCATTTGGATGAAGTAGTGTTTATAGCATTCAACAATTTTCAAAATTCATAATTCAAATCCAAATTGAAGAAGTGCATTTCTTGGATCAAAGCCAATTTTGCAGACTCCTTTTAGTATATTACATGACTCTCCTGACCAACTATCCAAGGTGATACACAAATCTATTTTGTTGGTCTTTCCAGGTTTCCATATAGCACTTTGAATTGAATTGATATGCAGAATAGACATGTCACATTTTGTTTACCTGTACATGAAATACACTGGTGTCTGCTTTACATAAAGCATGAATGTTTTTTGTTTTTTTTAAATATTTATTATCTTTCTCGTATACACGTAAAATTTTCACAGAAATTCAACAAAACATGCAAAGACTCATAGGTAATGTGTGTTATAAAACATCCATGCTTTACTGAAACTGTATAAAAGCAAAATTCTTTTTTTCTCTCATGCAGGAGCATAAAAGTTGTCCTAAATGCGGAGCAAAGACTAAAAAGCGGCACATTGAGAGAGCCTACAGTCTGCACAATATGAGTGATTCATTACTTCAATGACATTTTATCTGTCATTGTTGTGTACCTCACTGTTGTCATGTGTGCTCTATGCAATGAACAACATTTACATCATATGTGAAATATTTCACTTGCCTTATGAATATTTAATATTTATATTAAAACATAATACCGTGCATATGTATGTTTGTAGCTGCAAAACATATACACTTCATTTTACTTCTATTCCTAAATAGTTACTTAAAAAAGTATTTCTTATGTCATGTGACATTACTTGACTCCATTGAACTCATCTGAGACTGCCTGACATCATGTGACATAACACTATGTGAAAGAAATTCACCAACATTTGACCTCATATGACTTCTGAAGTAATTGGTTCAACTAATATGAGACAGTGTCTGCCATGTTTAATATTATCTGAAGTCATGTACAATGTAATAATTCTTGTTTACTGGTTGTAATTTTGACTCATTTAGTATTACCTTATTCTAGATTTATGATGTCATCAACATGGCATGATGTCATCAATTGATGCTGCTCGACCTGACATGAGTATAATTATTGTGAAATATGGAGTTGTCATGGATGAGCTACTTGTTGTTAGGCTAAAGTTTATTTCAATTTATCATTTTCATCTGTATTGTATTACTGAGTTAGTACAGCTGTGCTTTAATTTAATGCTTTAATTTTAAAGATCACATTAATGTTCCGTAGATATGTAGCTTATATTTATTGCAAACAAATCACATTTTCATTACTTTTAATTAAAATAACAATGTAATAATTTTCTTGTTTAAACAACTTATGGATTTCATAGATTGCTTTCAAACTGCAGAATGAATACTTGTGAATGGGCCCACCAAATTTTGTTTTGAAATACAAAAGAAATAACAATACAACATTAATACTAATAAATATTTATCATATGTTAGATGTTCATTATATCTCAAAATTAATCTCTCGATGACAATGCATGAAAAAGTTTAATATTAGACCTGCAACAAAATGTTTCTGGTCCAATTCTTTTTAAAAAAAAATAGGTTGGTGAGGCGATAGGTTGGTGAGGCGATTTTTTGCTTATTAAATATATGACAGGTCATAAACTTGTTAGAATTTATCAAAAGAGGGCGCTGTGCGGTGGCTAAATACTTAGTACCGGTAAGTGAAAAAAAATGAATGGCCTGCACTTTTTTTGGTAGTGTACGCACTGACTAGAAACTGTTTTTAGGTCTTACTATTGATACAAAATATTTTTTAGTTTTTAAACAATGGGAAATTGACTTGCATATATATGTAGTAAAAATCTAAATAGTGAAACATCGAGTTCCTCAAATATAATGTATGTATAAAATGAAAATATCAATGCGATAGTCATTTCATGTTACCCACATTTTATTGTTAATAATATTGAAAAACTCAAAATGGTGGTTTAGATATTTCTGATCAATCATATAAATTGTGATTATCTTGGTGATTATCTTAACTGGTGGTGATAAACTACATGTAGGCAGTCTTCATACCATCTTGAACTTGCATCAATGCCAGTGTCCATAATAATATTCAATCTGAAATGGAGAAAATATACATTATTTTCACAATAATACAAATTATTATTCATAGCATTTTTGGCAAAAGTGAGACTGTCACAGGGTGCTAGTTGGGTTGAGTTAAAATTTCAAATTGTCCCAAACAAATGACACCCATAACACCCCTGTGAACTGGGTTCTTTAATAATTCAAAACTTAAGGCAGTTGTATAATTTATATGCGACATAAACAACAAGTACACGCTTAAACAACGTACTTTATTCCACACACCTAAAGGATGGGCAGGAAATACCTGACCCGGTACAAGGGGTAGTGGGATACACGTATTGTTACACAAAAATATAACACTAGAAATATAATTCAGTAATAATATTTCCACTCGGGGGGGGGGGGGGGTGGTCAAGAAATGCCAAACCCTCTATAAAGGAGTATTGGATTACATTATACTATTAGAAGGAAATGCCTAAATCGATAATGTAAATAATTGTCTAACATAGAATCTTGCATGCATGCATAAAACTAAGAGACAAACATACATAACAAACAGTGGACGCTAACAATATACTGGCGATCGGATACGGCCCTACCTACATACAGTTTCTTCAAACTAGATGAAAACGGGTCTTTGTGTGCTAACGGTGTATTTCCCAGTGATTCTCTGCTAACGGTGGCGACGACGGTAATTATAGAACACAATCAGAAGCATTGTAGTCGTAGAATACACGCTGCACACTCAGTCGAGCACGATACCAATCAATTACAGAGTTTATCTTCCAATATTCCTAACTTGTAGAAGGATAGTGGTCCGGGTGGATTCCCTTGCACCGCAGTACACATCCGTAGCCAGCAACATAAATTAGAAGGCACATCCAGTTCAGAACCAAAATCGGGAATGTCATTCACTGGCGAGTTTCCCCACTCGTTAACTGCAGTAGGCCGGAATTGGCCAATAGAATTATCTTTGTGATGCACATTCCGTAGATCACAATACAATAATTTGTATGACAAAACACAGTGCATTGTTCTAACGTTACTTGCAAATGCGTGATTAGTAGACACGTACAAATTGGTATACTTGACAGGCTGCCAGCAACGGCGAAATGACGTCTTCCAGAATAGATCACAAACTCCCATGATGAATTTTATTCAATAGCTTACTGTGGTACCTACAAGATCGGACATCCTCATTTGGTCGCATATGAACGTTCAGATCGGGTTCTATCAAAAGTCCTCTTCTATGGCAAAGTAGTTGCAAATTACGGCAAAGTTGTGGCAAAGTAGTGGCAAAGTACGGCAACGTAGTGGTAAAGTACTGCAAAGTACGGCAACGTACTGGAAAGTAGTGGCAAAGCACGGCAATTTAGTGGCAAATTACGGCAAAGTAGTGGTAAATTACTGCAAAATAGTGGCAAAGTAGTGGCAAAGTACTGCCAGGTATTGGTAAAGTAGTGGCAAAGTACGGCAAAAAAGTAGCAAAGTACGGCAAAGTAGTGCAAAGTAGGGGCAAAATACGACAAAGTAGTGGCAAAGTGTGGTAAAGTAGTTGCAAAGTACTGCAAAAAAGTGGCAAAGTACGGCAACGTAGTGGCAAAGTACTGCAAAGTAGTGGCAAAGTACAGCAATTTAGTGGCAAAGTACAGCAAAGTACTGGCAAAGTACTGCAAAGTACTGCAAAAGGAGTGGAAAAGTACTGCAAAGTAGAGGCAAAGTAGTTGCAAAGTACGGCAGAGTAGTGGCAAAGTACCAAAGAACGGCAAAGTACTGCAAAGAACGGCAAAGTAGTGGCAAAGTACTGCAAAGTGCCAAAGTACGGCAAACTCGTGGCAAAGTAGTGGCAAAGTACTGCAAAAGGAGTGGAAAAGTATGGCAAAGTAGTGGCAAAGTGCGATAAAGTAGTGGCAAAGTACAGTAAAGTAGTGGCAAAGTATTGCAAAGTAGTGGCAAAGTTGTGGCAAAGTAGTGGCAAAGTACGGCAAAGTAGTGGCAAAGTACTGCAAAAGGAGTGGAAAAGTACGGCAAAGTAGTGGCAAAGTGCGATAAAGTAGTGGCAAAGTACGGTAAAGTAGTGGCAAAGTATTGCAAAGTAGTGGCAAAGTTGTGGCAAAGTACTGCAAAGTAGGGCAATGTCGTGGCAAAGTAGTGGAAAAGACTGCAAAGTAGTGGCAAAATACGGTAAAGTACTGGCAAAGTAGTGGCAAAGTACGGCAAACTCGTGGCAAAGTACTGCAAATTAGTGGCAAAGTAGTGGCAAAGTACGGCAAAGTAGTGGCAAAATACGGCAAAGTACTGGCAAAGTAGTGGCAAAGTACTGCAAAGTAGTGTCAAAGTACGGCAAAGTAGTGGCAAAGTGCGATAAAGTAGTGGCAAAGTGCGATAAAGTAGTGGCAAAGTACGGCAAAGTAGTGGCAAAGTACGGTAAAGTAGGGGCAAAGTATTGCAAAGTAGTGGCAAAGTACGGCAAAGTAGTGGCAAAGTAGTGCAATGTCGTGGCAAAGTACTGCAAAGTAGTGGCAAAGTACTGCAAAGTAGTGGCAAAGTACTGCAAACTGCCAAAGTACGGCAAACTGGTGGCAAAGTACTGCAAATTAGTGGCAAAGTACGGCAAAGTAGTGGCAAAGTACGGCAAAGTAGTGGCAAAATACGGTAAAGTAGTGGCAAAGTACTGCAAAGTAGTGGCAAAGTACGGCAAAGTAGTGGCAAAGTAGTGGCAAAGTACTGCAAAGTAGTGGCAAAGTACTGCAAAGTAGTGGCAAAATACTGCAAAGTAGTGGCAAAGTACGGCAAAGTAGTGGCAAAGTACTGCAAAGTAGTGGCAAAGTACGGCAAAGTACTGCAAAAGGAGTGGAAAAGTACTGCAAAGTAGTGGCAAAGTACGGCAAAATAGTGGCAAAGTACTGCAAAGTAGTGCAATGTCGTGGCAAAGTACTGCAAAGTAGTGGAAAAGTACGGCAAAGTAGTGGCAAAGTACTGCAAAGTAGTGGCAAAGTACTGCAAACTGCCAAAGTACGGCAAACTCGTGGCAAAGTACTGCAAATTAGTGGCAAAGTACTGCAAAGTAGTGGCAAAATACGGTAAAGTAGTGGCAAAGTACTGCAAAGTAGTGGCAAAGGACTGGCAAAGTACGGCAAAGTAGTGGCAAAGTACTGCAAAGTAGTGGCAAAGTACTGCAAAGTACTGGCAAAGTACTGCAAAAGGAGTGGAAAAGTACGGCAAAGTAGTGGCAAAGTGCGATAAAGTAGTGGCAAAGTACTGCAAAGTAGTGGAAAAGTACGGCAAAGTAGTGGCAAAGTGTGAAAAAGTAGTGGCAAAGTACTGCAAAGTACGGCAACGTAGTGGCAAAGTACGGCAAAGTACTGCCAGGTAGTGGTAAAGTAGTTGCAAAGTACGGCAAAGTACTGCAAAAAAGTAGCAAAGTACGGCAAAGTAGTGGCAAAGTACGGCAACGTAGTGGCAAAGTACTGCAAAGTAGTGGCAATGCACTGGAAAGTAGTGGCAAAGTACAGCAATTTAGTGGCAAATTACGGCAAAGTAGTGGTAAATTACTGCAAAATAGTGGCAAAGTACAGCAAAGTAGTGGCAAAGTACTGCCAGGTAATGGTAAAGTAGTTGCAAAGTACTGCAAAAAAGTGGCAAAGTAGTGGCAAAGTACTGCAAAGTAGTGGCAATGTACTTGAAAGTAGTGGCAAAGTACAGCAATTTAGTGGCAAAGTACAGCAAAGTAGTGGCAAAGTACTGCAAAGTAGTGGCAAAGTACTGCAAAGTAGTGGCAAAGTACTGCAAAGTAGTGGCAAAGTACTGCAAAAGGAGTGGAAAAGTACTGCAAAGTAGAGGCAAAGTAGTTGCAAAGTACGGCAAAGTACCAAAGAACGGCAAAGTAGTGGCAAAGTACTGTAAAGTAGTGGCAAAGTACTGCAAAGTGCCAAAGTACGGCAAACTCGTGGCAAAGTAGTGGCAAAGTACTGCTAAGTAGTGGCAAAGTACTGCAAAAGGAGTGGAAAAGTACGGCAAAGTAGTGGCAAAGTGCGATAAAGTAGTGGCAAAGTACAGCAAAGTAGTGGCAAAGTACGGTAAAGTATTGCAAAGTAGTGGCAAAGTACGGCAAAGTAGTGGCAAAGTTGTGGCAAAGTACTACAAAGTAGTGCAAAGTAGCGGCAAAGTACGGCAAAGTAGTGGCAAAGTACTGCTAAGTAGTGGCAAAGTACTGCTAAAGGAGTGGAAAAGTACGGCAAAGTAGTGGCAAAGTGCGATAAAGTAGTGGCAAAGTACGGTAAAGTAGTGGCAAAGTGTTGCAAAGTAGTGGCAAAGTACGGCAAAGTAGTGGCAAAGTTGTGGCAAAGTACTGAAAAGTAGGGCAATGTCGTGGCAAAGTACTGCAAAGTAGTGGAAAACTACGGTAAAGTAGTGGCATATTACGGGCAAACTCGTGGCAAAGTACTGCAAATTAGTGGCAAAGTACGGCAAAGTAGTGGCAAAGTACGGCAAAGTAGTGGCAAATACGGTAAAGTAGTGACAAAGTACTGCAAAGTAGTGGCAAAGTACGGCAAAGTACTGCAAAGTAGTGGCAAAGTACTGCAAAGTACTGGCAAAGTAGTGGCAAAGTACGGCAAAGTAGTGGCAAAGTACTGCAAAGTAGTGGCAAAGTACGGCAAAGTAGTGGCAAAGTGCGATAAAGTAGAGGCAAAGTACGGCAAAGTAGTGGCAAAGTACGGTAAAGTAGGGGCAAAGTATTGCAAAGTAGTGGCAAAGTAGTGGCAAAGTACTGCAAAGTAGTGGCAAAGTACTGCAAAAGGAGTGGAAAAGTACTGCAAATTAGAGGCAAAGTAGTTGCAAAGTACGGCAAAGTAGTGGCAAAGTACCAAAGAACGGCAAAGTAGTGGCAAAGTACTGCAAAGAACGGCAAAGTAGTGGCAAAGTACTGCAAAGTGCCAACGTACGGCAAACTCGTGGCGAAGTAGTGGCAAAGTACTGCTAAGTAGTGGCAAAGTACTGCAAAAGGAGTGGAAAAGTACGGCAAAGTAGTGGCAAAGTGCGATAAAGTAGTGGCAAAGTATGGCAAAGTAGTGGCAAAGTACGGTAAAGTAGTGGCAAAGTACTGCTAAAGGAGTGGAAAAGTACGGCAAAGTAGTGGCAAAGTGCGATAAAGTAGTGGCAAAGTACGGTAAAGTAGTGGCAAAGTGTTGCAAAGTAGTGGCAAAGTACGGCAAAGTAGTGGCAAAGTTGTGGCAAAGTACTGAAAAGTAGGGCAATGTCGTGGCAAAGTACTGCAAAGTAGTGGAAAACTACGGTAAAGTAGTGGCATATTACGGGCAAACTCGTGGCAAAGTACTGCAAATTAGTGGCAAAGTACGGCAAAGTAGTGGCAAAGTACGGCAAAGTAGTGGCAAATACGGTAAAGTAGTGGCAAAGTACTGCAAAGTAGTGGCAAAGTACGGCAAAGTACTGCAAAGTAGTGGCAAAGTACTGCAAAGTACTGGCAAAGTAGTGGCAAAGTACGGCAAAGTAGTGGCAAAGTACTGCAAAGTAGTGGCAAAGTACGGCAAAGTAGTGGCAAAGTGCGATAAAGTAGAGGCAAAGTACGGCAAAGTAGTGGCAAAGTACGGTAAAGTAGGGGCAAAGTATTGCAAAGTAGTGGCAAAGTAGTGGCAAAGTACTGCAAAGTAGTGGCAAAGTACTGCAAAAGGAGTGGAAAAGTACTGCAAATTATAGGCAAAGTAGTTGCAAAGTACGGCAAAGTAGTGGCAAAGTACCAAAGAACGGCAAAGTAGTGGCAAAGTACTGCAAAGAACGGCAAAGTAGTGGCAAAGTACTGCAAAGTGCCAACGTACGGCAAACTCGTGGCGATGTAGTGGCAAAGTACTGCTAAGTAGTGGCAAAGTACTGCAAAAGGAGTGGAAAAGTACGGCAAAGTAGTGGCAAAGTGCGATAAAGTAGTGGCAAAGTACAGCAAAGTAGTGGCAAAGTACGGTAAAGTAGTGGCAAAGTAGTGGCAAAGTACGGCAAAGTTGTGGCAAAGTACTACAAAGTAGTGCAAAGTAGCGGCAAAGTACGGCAAAGTAGTGGCAAAGTAGTGGCAAAGTACTGCTAAGTAGTGGCAAAGTACTGCTAAAGGAGTGGAAAAGTACGGCAAAGTAGTGGCAAAGTGCGATAAAGTAGTGGCAAAGTACGGTAAAGTAGTGGCAAAGTGTTGCAAAGTAGTGGCAAAGTACGGCAAAGTAGTGGCAAAGTTGTGGCAAAGTACTGAAAAGTAGGGCAATGTCGTGGCAAAGTACTGCAAAGTAGTGGAAAACTACGGTAAAGTAGTGGCATATTACGGGCAAACTCGTGGCAAAGTACTGCAAATTAGTGGCAAAGTACGGCAAAGTAGTGGCAAAGTACGGCAAAGTAGTGGCAAATACGGTAAAGTAGTGGCAAAGTACTGCAAAGTAGTGGCAAAGTACGGCAAAGTACTGGCAAAGTACGGCAAAGTACTGCAAAGTAGTAGCAAAGTACTGCAAAGTACTGGCAAAGTAGTGGCAAAGTACGGCAAAGTAGTGGCAAAGTACTGCAAAGTAGTGGCAAAGTACGGCAAAGTAGTGGCAAAGTGCGATAAAGTAGAGGCAAAGTACGGCAAAGTAGTGGCAAAGTACGGTAAAGTAGGGGCAAAGTATTGCAAAGTAGTGGCAAAGTACTGCAAAGTAGTGGCAAAGTACTGCAAAAGGAGTGGAAAAGTACTGCAAATTAGAGGCAAAGTAGTTGCAAAGTACGGCAAAGTAGTGGCAAAGTACCAAAGAACGGCAAAGTAGTGGCAAAGTACTGCAAAGTAGTGGCAAAGTACTGCAAAGTGCCAACGTACGGCAAACTCGTGGCGAAGTAGTGGCAAAGTACTGCTAAGTAGTGGCAAAGTACTGCAAAAGGAGTGGAAAAGTACGGCAAAGTAGTGGCAAAGTGCGATAAAGTAGTGGCAAAGTAGTGGCAAAGTACGGTAAAGTAGTGGCAAAGTACTGCAAAGTAGTGGCAAAGTACGGCAAAGTAGTGGCAAAGTGCGATAAAGTAGTTGCAAAGTACGGCAAAGTAGTGGCAAAGTACGGTAAAGTAGGGGCAAAGTATTGCAAAGTAGTGGCAAAGTATGGCAAAGTACTGCAAAGTAGTGCAATGTCGTGGCAAAGTACTGCAATGTAGTGGCAAAGTACTGCAAAGTAGTGGCAAAGTACTGCAAACTGCCAAAGTACGGCAAACTCGTGGCAAAGTACTGCAAATTAGTGGCAAAGTACGGCAAAGTAGTGGCAAAGTACGGCAAAGTAGTGGCAAAATACGGTAAAGTAGTGGCAAAGTACTGCAAAGTAGTGGCAAAGTGTGAAAAGGTAGTGGCAAAGTACGGCAACGTAGTGGCAAAGTACGGCAAAATAGTGGCAAAGTACTGCAAAGTAGAGGCAAAGTACGGCAAAGTACTGCCAGGTAGTGGTAAAGTAGTTGCTAAGTACTGCAAAGTACGGCAAAGTACTGCAAAAAAGTAGCAAAGTACGGCAAAGTAGTGGCAAAGTACTGCAAAGTACGGCAACGTAGTGGCAAAGTACTGGAAAGTAGTGGCAATGCACTGGAAAGTAGTGGCAAAGTACAGCAATTTAGTGGCAAATTACGGCAAAGTAGTGGTAAATTACTGCAAAATAGTGGCAAAGTACAGCAAAGTAGTGGCGAAGTACTGCCAGGTAATGGTAAAGTAGTTGCAAAGTACTGCAAAGTAGTGGCAAAGTACGGCACTGCAAAGTACGGCAAAGTACTGCAAAGTAGTGGCAAAGTGTGGTAAAGTAGTTGCAAAGTACTGCAAAGTACGGCAACGTAGTGGCAAAGTACGGCAAAGTACTGCAAAGTAGTGGCAAAGTGTGGTAAAGTAGTTGCAAAGTACTGCAAAAAAGTGGCAAAGTACGGCAAAGTAGTGGCAAAGTACTGCAAAGTAGTGGCAATGTACTGGAAAGTAGTGGCAAAGTACAGCAATTTAGTGGCAAAGTACAGCAAAGTAGTGGCAAAGTACTGCAAAGTGGTGGCAAAGTATGGCAAAGTAGTGGCAAAGTACTGCAAAGTAGTGGCAAAGTACTGCAAAGTAGTGGCAAAGTACTGCAAAAGGAGTGGAAAAGTACTGCAAAGTAGAGGCAAAGTACGGCAAAGTAGTGGCAAAGTACCAAAGAACGGCAAAGTAGTGGCAAAGTACTGCAAAGAACGGCAAAGTAGTGGCAAAGTACTGCAAAGTGCCAAAGTACGGCAAACTCGTGGCAAAGTACGGCAAAGTAGTGGCAAAGTACTGCTAAGTAGTGGCAAAGTACTGCAAAAGGAGTGGAAAAGTACGGCAAAGTAGTGGCAAAGTGCGATAAAGTAGTGGCAAAGTACGGTAAAGTAGTGGCAAAGTAGTGGCAAAGTACGGCAAAGTTGTGGCAAAGTACTGAAAAGTAGGGCAATGTCGTGGCAAAATACTGCAAAGTAGTGGAAAACTACGGCAAAGTAGTGGCAAAGTACGGCAAAGTAGTGGCAAAATACGGTAAAGTAGTGGCAAAGTACGGCAAACTCGTGGCAAAGTACTGCAAATTAGTGGCAAAGTACGGCAAAGTAGTGGCAAAGTACGGCAAAGTAGTGGCAAAATACGGTAAAGTAGTGGCAAAGTACTGCAAAGTAGTGGCAAAGTAAGGCAAAGTACGGCAAAGTAATGCAAAGTAGTGGCAAAGTACTGCAAAGTAGTGGCAAAGTACGGCAAAGTAGTGGCAAAGTACTGCAAAGTAGTGGCAAAGTACGGCAAAGTAGTGGCAAAGTGCGATAAAGTAGTGGCAAAGTACGGCAAAGTAGTGGCAAAGTACGGTAAAGTAGGGGCAAAGTATTGCAAAGTAGTGGCAAAGTACGGCAAAGTAGTGGCAAAGTACTGCAAAGTAGTGCAATGTCGTGGCAAAGTACTGCAAAGTAGTGGCAAAGTACTGCAAAGTAGTGGCAAAGTACTGCAAACTGCCAAAGTACGGCAAACTCGTGGCAAAGTACTGCAAATTAGTGGCAAAGTACGGCAAAGTTGTGGCAAAGTACGGCAAAGTAGTGGCAAAATACGGTAAAGTAGTGGCAAAGTACTGCAAAGTAGTGGCAAAGTTTGAAAAAGTAGTGGCAAAGTACTGCAAAGTACGGCAACGTAGTGGCAAAGTACGGCAAAATAGTGGCAAAGTACTGCAAAGTAGAGGCAAAGTACTGCCAGGTAGTGGTAAAGTAGTTGCAAAGTACGGCAAAGTACTGCAAAAAAGTAGCAAAGTACGGCAAAGTAGTGGCAAAGTACTGCAAAGTACGGCAACGTAGTGGCAAAGTACTGCAAAGTAGTGGCAATGCAATGGAAAGTAGTGGCAAAGTACAGCAATTTAGTGGCAAAGTAGTGGTAAATTACTGCAAAATAGTGGCAAAGTACAGCAAAGTAGTGGCAAAGTACTGCCAGGTAATGGTAAAGTAGTTGCAAAGTACTGCAAAGTAGTGGCAAAGTACGGCAACGTAGTGGCAAAGTACTGCAAAGTAGTGGCAAAGTACTGCAAACTGCCAAAGTACGGCAAACTCGTGGCAAAGTACGGCAAATTAGTGGCAAAGTACGGCAAAGTAGTGGCAAAATACGGTAAAGTAGTGGCAAAGTACTGCAAAGTAGTGGCAAAGTACTGCAAAGTAGTGGCAAAGTACTGCAAAGTACTGCAAAAGGAGTGGAAAAGTACGGCAAAGTAGTGGCAAAGTGCGATAAAGTAGTGGCAAAGTAGTGGCAAAGTACGGTAAAGTAGGGGCAAAGTATTGCAAAGTAGTGGCAAAGTATGGCAAAGTACTGCAAAGTAGTGCAATGTCGTGGCAAAGTACTGCAATGTAGTGGCAAAGTACTGCAAAGTAGTGGCAAAGTACTGCAAACTGCCAAAGTACGGCAAACTCGTGGCAAAGTACTGCAAATTAGTGGCAAAGTACGGCAAAGTAGTGGCAAAGTACGGCAAAGTAGTGGCAAAATACGGTAAAGTAGTGGCAAAGTACTGCAAAGTGTGAAAAAGTAGTGGCAAAGTACGACAACGTAGTGGCAAAGTACGGCAAAGTAGTGGCAAATACGGTAAAGTAGTGGCAAAGTACTGCAAAGTAGTGGCAAAGTACGGCAAAGTACTGGCAAAGTACGGCAAAGTACTGCAAAGTAGTGGCAAAGTACTGCAAAGTACTGGCAAAGTAGTGGCAAAGTACGGCAAAGTAGTGGCAAAGTACTGCAAAGTAGTGGCAAAGTACGGCAAAGTAGTGGCAAAGTGCGATAAAGTAGAGGCAAAGTACGGCAAAGTAGTGGCAAAGTACGGTAAAGTAGGGGCAAAGTATTGCAAAGTAGTGGCAAAGTACTGCAAAGTAGTGGCAAAGTACTGCAAAAGGAGTGGAAAAGTACTGCAAATTAGAGGCAAAGTAGTTGCAAAGTACGGCAAAGTAGTGGCAAAGTACCAAAGAACGGCAAAGTAGTGGCAAAGTACTGCAAAGAACGGCAAAGTAGTGGCAAAGTACTGCAAAGTGCCAACGTACGGCAAACTCGTGGCGAAGTAGTGGCAAAGTACTGCTAAGTAGTGGCAAAGTACTGCAAAAGGAGTGGAAAAGTACGGCAAAGTAGTGGCAAAGTGCGATAAAGTAGTGGCAAAGTATGGCAAAGTAGTGGCAAAGTACGGTAAAGTAGTGGCAAAGTACTGCAAAGTAGTGGCAAAGTACGGCAAAGTAGTGGCAAAGTGCGATAAAGTAGTGGCAAAGTACGGCAAAGTAGTGGCAAAGTACGGTAAAGTAGGGGCAAAGTATTGCAAAGTAGTGGCAAAGTATGGCAAAGTACTGCAAAGTAGTGCAATGTCGTGGCAAAGTACTGCAATGTAGTGGCAAAGTAATGCAAAGTAGTGGCAAAGTACTGCAAAGTAGTGGCAAAGTACTGCAAAGTACGGCAACGTAGTGGCAAAGTACTGGAAAGTAGTGGCAATGCACTGGAAAGTAGTGGCAAAGTACAGCAATTTAGTGGCAAATTACGGCAAAGTAGTGGTAAATTACTGCAAAATAGTGGCAAAGTACAGCAAAGTAGTGGCGAAGTACTGCCAGGTAATGGTAAAGTAGTTGCAAAGTACTGCAAAGTAGTGGCAAAGTACGGCACTGCAAAGTACGGCAAAGTACTGCAAAGTAGTGGCAAAGTGTGGTAAAGTAGTTGCAAAGTACTGCAAAGTACGGCAACGTAGTGGCAAAGTACGGCAAAGTACTGCAAAGTTGTGGCAAAGTGTGGTAAAGTAGTTGCAAAGTACTGCAAAAAAGTGGCAAAGTACGGCAAAGTAGTGGCAAAGTACTGCAAAGTAGTGGCAATGTACTGGAAAGTAGTGGCAAAGTACAGCAATTTAGTGGCAAAGTACAGCAAAGTAGTGGCAAAGTACTGCAAAGTGGTGGCAAAGTATGGCAAAGTAGTGGCAAAGTACTGCAAAGTAGTGGCAAAGTACTGCAAAGTAGTGGCAAAGTACTGCAAAAGGAGTGGAAAAGTACTGCAAAGTAGAGGCAAAGTACGGCAAAGTAGTGGCAAAGTACCAAAGAACGGCAAAGTAGTGGCAAAGTACTGCAAAGAACGGCAAAGTAGTGGCAAAGTACTGCAAAGTGCCAAAGTACGGCAAACTCGTGGCAAAGTACGGCAAAGTAGTGGCAAAGTACTGCTAAGTAGTGGCAAAGTACTGCAAAAGGAGTGGAAAAGTACGGCAAAGTAGTGGCAAAGTGCGATAAAGTAGTGGCAAAGTACGGTAAAGTAGTGGCAAAGTAGTGGCAAAGTACGGCAAAGTTGTGGCAAAGTACTGAAAAGTAGGGCAATGTCGTGGCAAAATACTGCAAAGTAGTGGAAAACTACGGCAAAGTAGTGGCAAAGTACGGCAAAGTAGTGGCAAAATACGGTAAAGTAGTGGCAAAGTACGGCAAACTCGTGGCAAAGTACTGCAAATTAGTGGCAAAGTACGGCAAAGTAGTGGCAAAGTACGGCAAAGTAGTGGCAAAATACGGTAAAGTAGTGGCAAAGTACTGCAAAGTAGTGGCAAAGTAAGGCAAAGTACGGCAAAGTAATGCAAAGTAGTGGCAAAGTACTGCAAAGTAGTGGCAAAGTACGGCAAAGTAGTGGCAAAGTACTGCAAAGTAGTGGCAAAGTACGGCAAAGTAGTGGCAAAGTGCGATAAAGTAGTGGCAAAGTACGGCAAAGTAGTGGCAAAGTACGGTAAAGTAGGGGCAAAGTATTGCAAAGTAGTGGCAAAGTACGGCAAAGTAGTGGCAAAGTACTGCAAAGTAGTGCAATGTCGTGGCAAAGTACTGCAAAGTAGTGGCAAAGTACTGCAAAGTAGTGGCAAAGTACTGCAAACTGCCAAAGTACGGCAAACTCGTGGCAAAGTACTGCAAATTAGTGGCAAAGTACGGCAAAGTTGTGGCAAAGTACGGCAAAGTAGTGGCAAAATACGGTAAAGTAGTGGCAAAGTACTGCAAAGTAGTGGCAAAGTTTGAAAAAGTAGTGGCAAAGTACTGCAAAGTACGGCAACGTAGTGGCAAAGTACGGCAAAATAGTGGCAAAGTACTGCAAAGTAGAGGCAAAGTACTGCCAGGTAGTGGTAAAGTAGTTGCAAAGTACGGCAAAGTACTGCAAAAAAGTAGCAAAGTACGGCAAAGTAGTGGCAAAGTACTGCAAAGTACGGCAACGTAGTGGCAAAGTACTGCAAAGTAGTGGCAATGCAATGGAAAGTAGTGGCAAAGTACAGCAATTTAGTGGCAAATTACGGCAAAGTAGTGGTAAATTACTGCAAAATAGTGGCAAAGTACAGCAAAGTAGTGGCAAAGTACTGCCAGGTAATGGTAAAGTAGTTGCAAAGTACTGCAAAGTAGTGGCAAAGTACGGCAACGTAGTGGCAAAGTACTGCAAAGTAGTGGCAAAGTACTGCAAACTGCCAAAGTACGGCAAACTCGTGGCAAAGTACGGCAAAGTAGTGGCAAAATACGGTAAAGTAGTGGCAAAGTACTGCAAAGTAGTGGCAAAGTACTGCAAAGTAGTGGCAAAGTACTGCAAAGTACTGCAAAAGGAGTGGAAAAGTACGGCAAAGTAGTGGCAAAGTGCGATAAAGTAGTGGCAAAGTACGGCAAAGTAGTGGCAAAGTACGGTAAAGTAGGGGCAAAGTATTGCAAAGTAGTGGCAAAGTATGGCAAAGTACTGCAAAGTAGTGCAATGTCGTGGCAAAGTACTGCAATGTAGTGGCAAAGTACTGCAAAGTAGTGGCAAAGTACTGCAAACTGCCAAAGTACGGCAAACTCGTGGCAAAGTACTGCAAATTAGTGGCAAAGTACGGCAAAGTAGTGGCAAAGTACGGCAAAGTAGTGGCAAAATACGGTAAAGTAGTGGCAAAGTACTGCAAAGTAGTGGCAAAGTGTGAAAAAGTAGTGGCAAAGTACGGCAACGTAGTGGCAAAGTACGGCAAAATAGTGGCAAAGTACTGCAAAGTAGAGGCAAAGTACGGCAAAGTACTGCCAGGTAGTGGTAAAGTAGTTGCTAAGTACTGCAAAGTACGGCAAAGTACTGCAAAAAAGTAGCAAAGTACGGCAAAGTAGTGGCAAAGTACTGCAAAGTGCGGCAACGTAGTGGCAAAGTACTGCAAAGTAGTGCAATGTCGTGGCAAAGTACTGCAAAGTAGTGGCAAAGTACTGCAAAGTAGTGGCAAAGTACTGCAAACTGCCAAAGTACGGCAAACTCGTGGCAAAGTACTGCAAATTAGTGGCAAAGTACGGCAAAGTAGTGGCAAAGTACGGCAAAGTAGTGGCAAAATACGGTAAAGTAGTGGCAAAGTACTGCAAAGTAGTGGCAAAGTGTGAAAAAGTAGTGGCAAAGTACTGCAAAGTACGGCAACGTAGTGGCAAAGTACGGCAAAATAGTGGCAAAGTACTGCAAAGTAGAGGCAAAGTACGGCAAAGTACTGCCAGGTAGTGGTAAAGTAGTTGCAAAGTACGGCAAAGTACTGCAAAAAAGTAGCAATGTACGGCAAAGTAGTGGCAAAGTACTGCAAAGTACGGCAACGTAGTGGCAAAGTACTGCAAAGTAGTGGCAATGCAATGGAAAGTAGTGGCAAAGTACAGCAATTTAGTGGCAAATTACGGCAAAGTAGTGGTAAATTACTGCAAAATAGTGGCAAAGTACAGCAAAGTAGTGGCAAAGTACTGCCAGGTAATGGTAAAGTAGTTGCAAAGTACTGCAAAGTAGTGGCAAAGTACGGCAACGTAGTGGCAAAGTACTGCAAAGTAGTGGCAAAGTACTGCAAACTGCCAAAGTACGGCAAACTCGTGGCAAAGTACGGCAAATTAGTGGCAAAGTACGGCAAAGTAGTGGCAAAATACGGTAAAGTAGTGGCAAAGTACTGCAAAGTAGTGGCAAAGTACGGCAAAGTAGTGGCAAAGTACTGCAAAGTAGTGGCAAAGTACTGCAAAGTACTGCAAAAGGAGTGGAAAAGTACGGCAAAGTAGTGGCAAAGTGCGATAAAGTAGTGGCAAAGTACGGCAAAGTAGTGGCAAAGTACGGTAAAGTAGGGGCAAAGTATTGCAAAGTAGTGGCAAAGTATGGCAAAGTACTGCAAAGTAGTGTAATGTCGTGGCAAAGTACTGCAATGTAGTGGCAAAGTACTGCAATGTAGTGGCAAAGTACTGCAATCTGCCAAAGTACGGCAAACTCGTGGCAAAGTACTGCAAATTAGTGGCAAAGTACGGCAAAGTAGTGGCAAAGTACGGCAAAGTAGTGGCAAAATACGGTAAAGTAGTGGCAAAGTACTGCAAAGTAGTGGCAAAGTGTGAAAAAGTAGTGGCAAAGTACGGCAACGTAGTGGCAAAGTACGGCAAAATAGTGGCAAAGTACTGCAAAGTAGAGGCAAAGTACGGCAAAGTACTGCCAGGTAGTGGTAAAGTAGTTGCTAAGTACGGCAAAGTACTGCAAAAAAGTAGCAAAGTACGGCAAAGTTGTGGCAAAGTACTGCAAAGTACGGCAACGTAGTGGCAAAGTACTGCAAAGTAGTGGCAATGCACTGGAAAGTAGTGGCAAAGTACAGCAATTTAGTGGCAAATTACGGCAAAGTAGTGGTAAATTACTGCAAAATAGTGGCAAAGTACAGCAAAGTAGTGGCGAAGTACTGCCAGGTAATGGTAAAGTAGTTGCAAAGTACTGCAAAGTAGTGGCAAAGTACGGCACTGCAAAGTACGGCAAAGTACTGCAAAGTAGTGGCAAAGTGTGGTAAAGTAGTTGCAAAGTACTGCAAAGTACGGCAACGTAGTGGCAAAGTACGGCAAAGTACTGCAAAGTAGTGGCAAAGTGTGGTAAAGTAGTTGCAAAGTACTGCAAAAAAGTGGCAAAGTACGGCAAAGTAGTGGCAAAGTACTGCAAAGTAGTGGCAATGTACTGGAAAGTAGTGGCAAAGTACAGCAATTTAGTGGCAAAGTACAGCAAAGTAGTGGCAAAGTACTGCAAAGTAGTGGTAAAGTATGGCAAAGTAGTGGCAAAGTACTGCAAAGTAGTGGCAAAGTACTGCAAAGTAGTGGCAAAGTACTGCAAAAGGAGTGGAAAAGTACTGCAAAGTAGAGGCAAAGTAGTTGCAAAGTACGGCAAAGTAGTGGCAAAGTACCAAAGAACGGCAAAGTAGTGGCAAAGTACTGCAAAGAACGGCAAAGTAGTGGCAAAGTACTGCAAAGTGCCAAAGTACGGCAAACTCGTGGCAAAGTACGGCAAAGTAGTGGCAAAGTACTGCTAAGTAGTGGCAAAGTACTGCAAAAGGAGTGGAAAAGTACGGCAAAGTAGTGGCAAAGTGCGATAAAGTAGTGGCAAAGTACGGTAAAGTAGTGGCAAAGTGTTGCAAAGTAGTGGCAAAGTACGGCAAAGTAGTG
Source organism: Saccoglossus kowalevskii (assembly GCF_978046115.1). NCBI lineage: Eukaryota > Metazoa > Hemichordata > Enteropneusta > Harrimaniidae > Saccoglossus > Saccoglossus kowalevskii. The sequence goes on from NC_140658.1 coordinate 1,479,454, forward strand.
GCAAAGTACGGCAAAGTAGTGGAAAAGTACTGCAAAGTAGTGCAATGTCGTGGCAAAGTAGTGGCAAAGTACTGCAAAGTAGTGGCAAAGTACTGCAAACTGCCAAAGTACGGCAAACTCGTGGCAAAGTACGGCAAAGTAGTGGCAAAGTACGGCAAAGTAGTGGCAAAATACGGTAAAGTAGTGGCAAAGTACTGCAAAGTAGTGGCAAAGTGTGAAAAAGTAGTGGCAAAGTACTGCAAAGTACGGCAACGTAGTGGCAAAGTACGGCAAAATAGTGGCAAAGTACTGCAAAGTAGAGGCAAAGTACGGCAAAGTACTGCCAGGTAGTGGTAAAGTAGTTGCAAAGTACTGCAAAAAAGTAGCAAAGTACGGCAAAGTAGTAGCAAAGTACTGCAAAGTACGGCAACGTAGTGGCAAAGTACTGCAAAGTAGTGGCAATGCAATGGAAAGTAGTGGCAAAGTACAGCAATTTAGTGGCAAATTACGGCAAAGTAGTGGTAAATTACTGCAAAATAGTGGCAAAGTACAGCAAAGTAGTGGCAAAGTACTGCCAGGTAATGGTAAAGTAGTTGCAAAGTACTGCAAAGTAGTGGCAAAGTACGGCAACGTAGTGGCAAAGTACTGCAAAGTAGTGGCAAAGTACTGCAAACTGCCAAAGTACGGCAAACTCGTGGCAAAGTACGGCAAATTAGTGGCAAAGTACGGCAAAGTAGTGGCAAAATACGGTAAAGTAGTGGCAAAGTACTGCAAAGTAGTGGCAAAGTACGGCAATGTAGTGGCAAAGTACTGCAAAGTAGTGGCAAAGTACTGCAAAGTACTGCAAAAGGAGTGGAAATGTACGGCAAAGTAGTGGCAAAGTGCGATAAAGTAGTGGCAAAGTAGTGGCAAAGTACGGTAAAGTAGGGGCAAAGTATTGCAAAGTAGTGGCAAAGTATGGCAAAGTACTGCAAAGTAGTGCAATGTCGTGGCAAAGTACTGCAATGTAGTGGCAAAGTACTGCAAAGTAGTGGCAAAGTACTGCAAACTGCCAAAGTACGGCAAACTCGTGGCAAAGTACTGCAAATTAGTGGCAAAGTACGGCAAAGTAGTGGCAAAGTACGGCAAAGTAGTGGCAAAGTGCGATAAAGTAGTGGCAAAGTACTGCAAAGTAGTGGCAAAGTGTGAAAAAGTAATGGCAAAGTACGGCAACGTAGTGGCAAAGTACGGCAAAATAGTGGCAAAGTACTGCAAAGTAGAGGCAAAGTACGGCAAAGTACTGCCAGGTAGTGGTAAAGTAGTTGCTAAGTACTGCAAAGTACGGCAAAGTACTGCAAAAAAGTAGCAAAGTACGGCAAAGTAGTGGCAAAGTACTGCAAAGTACGGCAACGTAGTGGCAAAGTACTGCAAAGTAGTGCAATGTCGTGGCAAAGTACTGCAAAGTAGTGGCAAAGTACTGCAAAGTAGTGGCAAAGTACTGCAAACTGCCAAAGTACGGCAAACTCGTGGCAAAGTACTGCAAATTAGTGGCAAAGTACGGCAAAGTAGTGGCAAAATACGGTAAAGTAGTGGTAAAGTACTGCAAAGTAGTGGCAAAGTGTGAAAAAGTAGTGGCAAAGTACTGCAAAGTACGGCAACGTAGTGGCAAAGTACGGCAAAATAGTGGCAAAGTACTGCAAAGTAGAGGCAAAGTACGGCAAAGTACTGCCAGGTAGTGGCAAAATACGGTAAAGTAGTGGTAAAGTACTGCAAAGTAGTGGCAAAGTGTGAAAAAGTAGTGGCAAAGTACTGCAAAGTACGGCAACGTAGTGGCAAAGTACGGCAAAATAGTGGCAAAGTACTGCAAAGTAGTGCCAAAGTACGGCAAAGTAGTGCAATGTCGTGGCAAAGTACTGCAAAGTAGTGGCAAAGTACTGCAAAGTAGTGGCAAAGTACTGCAAACTGCCAAAATACGGCAAACTCGTGGCAAAGTACTGCAAATTAGTGGCAAAGTACGGCAAAGTAGTGGCAAAGTACGGCAAAGTAGTGGCAAAATACGGTAAAGTAGTGGCAAAGTACTGCAAAGTAGTGGCAAAGTACGGCAAAGTAGTGGCAAAGTAAGGCAAAGTAGTGGCAAAGTACTGCAAAGTAGTGGCAAAGTACTGCAAAGTAGTGGCAAAATACTGCAAAGTAGTGGCAAAGTACGGCAAAGTAGTGGCAAAGTACTGCAAAGTAGTGGCAAAGTACTGGAAAGTAGTAGCAAAGTACTGCAAAAGGAGTGGAAAAGTACTGCAAAGTAGTGGCAAAGTACGGCAAAATAGTGGCAAAGTACTGCAAAGTAGTGCAATGTCGTGGCAAAGTACTGCAAAGTAGTGGAAAAGTACGGCAAAGTAGTGGCAAAGTACTGCAAAGTAGTGGCAAAGTACTGCAAACTGCCAAAGTACGGCAAACTCGTGGCAAAGTACTGCAAATTAGTGGCAAAGTACGGCAAAGTAGTGGCAAAATACGGTAAAGTAGTGGCAAAGTACTGCAAAGTAGTGGCAAAGGACTGGCAAAGTACGGCAAAGTAGTGGCAAAGTACTGCAAAGTAGTGGCAAAGTACTGCAAAGTACTGGCAAAGTACTGCAAAAGGAGTGGAAAAGTACGGCAAAGTAGTGGCAAAGTGCGATAAAGTAGTGGCAAAGTACTGCAAAGTAGTGGAAAAGTACGGCAAAGTAGTGGCAAAGTGTGAAAAAGTAGTGGCAAAGTACTGCAAAGTACGGCAACGTAGTGGCAAAGTACGGCAAAGTAGAGGCAAAGTACTGCCAGGTAGTGGTAAAGTAGTTGCAAAGTACTGCAAAGTACGGCAAAGTACTGCAAAAAAGTAGCAAAGTACGGCAAAGTAGTGGCAAAGTACTGCAAAGTACGGCAACGTAGTGGCAAAGTACTGCAAAGTAGTGGCAATGCACTGGAAAGTAGTGGCAAAGTACAGCAATTTAGTGGCAAATTACGGCAAAGTAGTGGTAAATTACTGCAAAATAGTGGCAAAGTACAGCAAAGTAGTGGCAAAGTACTGCCAGGTAATGGTAAAGTAGTTGCAAAGTACTGCAAAAAAGTGGCAAAGTAGTGGCAAAGTACTGCAAAGTAGTGGCAATGTACTTGAAAGTAGTGGCAAAGTACAGCAATTTAGTGGCAAAGTACAGCAAAGTAGTGGCAAAGTACTGCAAAGTAGTGGCAAAGTACTGCAAAGTAGTGGCAAAGTACTGCAAAGTAGTGGCAAAGTACTGCAAAAGGAGTGGAAAAGTACTGCAAAGTAGAGGCAAAGTAGTTGCAAAGTACGGCAAAGTACCAAAGAACGGCAAAGTAGTGGCAAAGTACTGTAAAGTAGTGGCAAAGTACTGCAAAGTGCCAAAGTACGGCAAACTCGTGGCAAAGTAGTGGCAAAGTACTGCTAAGTAGTGGCAAAGTACTGCAAAAGGAGTGGAAAAGTACGGCAAAGTAGTGGCAAAGAGCGATAAAGTAGTGGCAAAGTACAGCAAAGTACGGTAAAGTAGTGGCAAAGTATTGCAAAGTAGTGGCAAAGTACGGCAAAGTAGTGGCAAAGTTGTGGCAAAGTAGTGCAAAGTAGTGCAAAGTAGCGGCAAAGTAGTGGCAAAGTAGTGGCAAAGTACTGCTAAGTAGTGGCAAAGTACTGCTAAAGGAGTGGAAAAGTACGGCAAAGTAGTGGCAAAGTGCGATAAAGTAGTGGCAAAGTACGGTAAAGTAGTGGCAAAGTGTTGCAAAGTAGTGGCAAAGTACGGCAAAGTAGTGGCAAAGTTGTGGCAAAGTACTGAAAAGTAGGGCAATGTCGTGGCAAAGGACTGCAAAGTAGTGGAAAACTACGGTAAAGTAGTGGCATATTACGGGCAAACTCGTGGCAAAGTACTGCAAATTAGTGGCAAAGTACGGCAAAGTAGTGGCAAAGTACGGCAAAGTAGTGGCAAATACGGTAAAGTAGTGGCAAAGTACTGCAAAGTAGTGGCAAAGTGTGAAAAAGTAATGGCAAAGTATGGCAACGTAGTGGCAAAGTACGGCAAAATAGTGGCAAAGTATTGCAAAGTAGAGGCAAAGTACGGCAAAGTACTGCCAGGTAGTGGTAAAGTAGTTGCTAAGTACTGCAAAGTACGGCAAAGTACTGCAAAAAAGTAGCAAAGTACGGCAAAGTAGTGGCAAAGTACTGCAAAGTACGGCAACGTAGTGGCAAAGTACTGCAAAGTAGTGCAATGTCGTGGCAAAGTACTGCAAAGTAGTGGCAAAGTACTGCAAAGTAGTGGCAAAGTACTGCAAACTGCCAAAGTACGGCAAACTCGTGGCAAAGTACTGCAAATTAGTGGCAAAGTACGGCAAAGTAGTGGCAAAATACGGTAAAGTAGTGGTAAAGTACTGCAAAGTAGTGGCAAAGTGTGAAAAAGTAGTGGCAAAGTACTGCAAAGTACGGCAACGTAGTGGCAAAGTACGGCAAAATAGTGGCAAAGTACTGCAAAGTAGAGGCAAAGTACGGCAAAGTACTGCCAGGTAGTGGCAAAATACGGTAAAGTAGTGGTAAAGTACTGCAAAGTAGTGGCAAAGTGTGAAAAAGTAGTGGCAAAGTACTGCAAAGTACGGCAACGTAGTGGCAAAGTACGGCAAAATAGTGGCAAAGTACTGCAAAGTAGTGGCAAAGTACGGCAAAGTAGTGCAATGTCGTGGCAAAGTACTGCAAAGTAGTGGCAAAGTACTGCAAAGTAGTGGCAAAGTACTGCAAACTGCCAAAATACGGCAAACTCGTGGCAAAGTACTGCAAATTAGTGGCAAAGTACGGCAAAGTAGTGGCAAAGTACGGCAAAGTAGTGGCAAAATACGGTAAAGTAGTGGCAAAGTACTGCAAAGTAGTGGCAAAGTACGGCAAAGTAGTGGCAAAGTACGGCAAAGTAGTGGCAAAGTACTGCAAAGTAGTGGCAAAGTACTGCAAAGTAGTGGCAAAATACTGCAAAGTAGTGGCAAAGTACGGCAAAGTAGTGGCAAAGTACTGCAAAGTAGTGGCAAAGTACTGGAAAGTAGTAGCAAAGTACTGCAAAAGGAGTGGAAAAGTACTGCAAAGTAGTGGCAAAGTACGGCAAAATAGTGGCAAAGTACTGCAAAGTAGTGCAATGTCGTGGCAAAGTACTGCAAAGTAGTGGAAAAGTACGGCAAAGTAGTGGCAAAGTACTGCAAAGTAGTGGCAAAGTACTGCAAACTGCCAAAGTACGGCAAACTCGTGGCAAAGTACTGCAAATTAGTGGCAAAGTACGGCAAAGTAGTGGCAAAATACGGTAAAGTAGTGGCAAAGTACTGCAAAGTAGTGGCAAAGGACTGGCAAAGTACGGCAAAGTAGTGGCAAAGTACTGCAAAGTAGTGGCAAAGTACTGCAAAGTACTGGCAAAGTACTGCAAAAGGAGTGGAAAAGTACGGCAAAGTAGTGGCAAGGTGCGATAAAGTAGTGGCAAAATACTGCAAAGTAGTGGAAAAGTACGGCAAAGTAGTGGCAAAGTGTGAAAAAGTAGTGGCAAAGTACTGCAAAGTACGGCAACGTAGTGGCAAAGTACGGCAAAGTAGAGGCAAAGTACTGCCAGGTAGTGGTAAAGTAGTTGCAAAGTACGGCAAAGTACTGCAAAAAAGTAGCAAAGTACGGCAAAGTAGTGGCAAAGTACTGCAAAGTACGGCAACGTAGTGGCAAAGTACTGCAAAGTAGTGGCAATGCACTGGAAAGTAGTGGCAAAGTACAGCAATTTAGTGGCAAATTACGGCAAAGTAGTGGTAAATTACTGCAAAATAGTGGCAAAGTACAGCAAAGTAGTGGCAAAGTACTGCCAGGTAATGGTAAAGTAGTTGCAAAGTACTGCAAAAAAGTGGCAAAGTAGTGGCAAAGTACTGCAAAGTAGTGGCAATGTACTTGAAAGTAGTGGCAAAGTACAGCAATTTAGTGGCAAAGTACAGCAAAGTAGTGGCAAAGTACTGCAAAGTAGTGGCAAAGTACTGCAAAGTAGTGGCAAAGTACTGCAAAGTAGTGGCAAAGTACTGTAAAAGGAGTGGAAAAGTACTGCAAAGTAGAGGCAAAGTAGTTGCAAAGTACGGCAAAGTACCAAAGAACGGCAAAGTAGTGGCAAAGTACTGTAAAGTAGTGGCAAAGTACTGCAAAGTGCCAAAGTACGGCAAACTCGTGGCAAAGTAGTGGCAAAGTACTGCTAAGTAGTGGCAAAGTACTGCAAAAGGAGTGGCAAAGTACGGCAAAGTACTGCCAGGTAGTGGTAAAGAAGTGGCAAAGTACTGCAAAAAAGTAGCAAAGTACGGCAAAGTAGTGGCAAAGTACTGCAAAGTACGGCAACGTAGTGGCAAAGTACTGCAAAGTAGTGCAATGTCGTGGCAAAGTACTGCAAAGTAGTGGCAAAGTACTGCAAAGTAGTGGCAAAGTACTGCAAACTGCCAAAGTACGGCAAACTCGTGGCAAAGTACTGCAAATTAGTGGCAAAGTACGGCAAAGTAGTGGCAAAATACGGTAAAGTAGTGGTAAAGTACTGCAAAGTAGTGGCAAAGTGTGAAAAAGTAGTGGCAAAGTACTGCAAAGTACGGCAACGTAGTGGCAAAGTACGGCAAAATAGTGGCAAAGTACTGCAAAGTAGAGGCAAAGTACGGCAAAGTACTGCCAGGTAGTGGCAAAATACGGTAAAGTAGTGGTAAAGTACTGCAAAGTAGTGGCAAAGTGTGAAAAAGTAGTGGCAAAGTACTGCAAAGTACGGCAACGTAGTGGCAAAGTACGGCAAAATAGTGGCAAAGTACTGCAAAGTAGTGGCAAAGTACGGCAAAGTAGTGCAATGTCGTGGCAAAGTACTGCAAAGTAGTGGCAAAGTACTGCAAAGTAGTGGCAAAGTACTGCAAACTGCCAAAATACGGCAAACTCGTGGCAAAGTACTGCAAATTAGTGGCAAAGTACGGCAAAGTAGTGGCAAAGTACGGCAAAGTAGTGGCAAAATACGGTAAAGTAGTGGCAAAGTACTGCAAAGTAGTGGCAAAGTACGGCAAAGTAGTGGCAAAGTACGGCAAAGTAGTGGCAAAGTACTGCAAAGTAGTGGCAAAGTACTGCAAAGTAGTGGCAAAATACTGCAAAGTAGTGGCAAAGTACGGCAAAGTAGTGGCAAAGTACTGCAAAGTAGTGGCAAAGTACTGGAAAGTAGTAGCAAAGTACTGCAAAAGGAGTGGAAAAGTACTGCAAAGTAGTGGCAAAGTACGGCAAAATAGTGGCAAAGTACTGCAAAGTAGTGCAATGTCGTGGCAAAGTACTGCAAAGTAGTGGAAAAGTACGGCAAAGTAGTGGCAAAGTACTGCAAAGTAGTGGCAAAGTACTGCAAACTGCCAAAGTACGGCAAACTCGTGGCAAAGTACTGCAAATTAGTGGCAAAGTACGGCAAAGTAGTGGCAAAATACGGTAAAGTAGTGGCAAAGTACTGCAAAGTAGTGGCAAAGGACTGGCAAAGTACGGCAAAGTAGTGGCAAAGTACTGCAAAGTAGTGGCAAAGTACTGCAAAGTACTGGCAAAGTACTGCAAAAGGAGTGGAAAAGTACGGCAAAGTAGTGGCAAGGTGCGATAAAGTAGTGGCAAAGTACTGCAAAGTAGTGGAAAAGTACGGCAAAGTAGGGGCAAAGTGTGAAAAAGTAGTGGCAAAGTACTGCAAAGTACGGCAACGTAGTGGCAAAGTACGGCAAAGTAGAGGCAAAGTACTGCCAGGTAGTGGTAAAGTAGTTGCAAAGTACTGCAAAGTACGGCAAAGTACTGCAAAAAAGTAGCAAAGTACGGCAAAGTAGTGGCAAAGTACTGCAAAGTACGGCAACGTAGTGGCAAAGTACTGCAAAGTAGTGGCAATGCACTGGAAAGTAGTGGCAAAGTACAGCAATTTAGTGGCAAATTACGGCAAAGTAGTGGTAAATTACTGCAAAATAGTGGCAAAGTACAGCAAAGTAGTGGCAAAGTACTGCCAGGTAATGGTAAAGTAGTTGCAAAGTACTGCAAAAAAGTGGCAAAGTAGTGGCAAAGTACTGCAAAGTAGTGGCAATGTACTTGAAAGTAGTGGCAAAGTACAGCAATTTAGTGGCAAAGTACAGCAAAGTAGTGGCAAAGTACTGCAAAGTAGTGGCAAAGTACTGCAAAGTAGTGGCAAAGTACTGCAAAGTAGTGGCAAAGTACTGCAAAAGGAGTGGAAAAGTACTGCAAAGTAGAGGCAAAGTAGTTGCAAAGTACGGCAAAGTACCAAAGAACGGCAAAGTAGTGGCAAAGTACGGAAAAGTAGTGGCAAAGTACTGCAAAGTGCCAAAGTACGGCAAACTCGTGGCAAAGTAGTGGCAAAGTACTGCTAAGTAGTGGCAAAGTACTGCAAAAGGAGTGGAAAAGTACGGCAAAGTAGTGGCAAAGAGCGATAAAGTAGTGGCAAAGTACAGCAAAGTAGTGGCAAAGTACGGTAAAGTAGTGGCAAAGTATTGCAAAGTAGTGGCAAAGTACGGCAAAGTAGTGGCAAAGTTGTGGCAAAGTAGTGCAAAGTAGTGCAAAGTAGCGGCAAAGTAGTGGCAAAGTAGTGGCAAAGTACTGCTAAGTAGTGGCAAAGTACTGCTAAAGGAGTGGAAAAGTACGGCAAAGTAGTGGCAAAGTGCGATAAAGTAGTGGCAAAGTACGGTAAAGTAGTGGCAAAGTGTTGCAAAGTAGTGGCAAAGTACGGCAAAGTAGTGGCAAAGTTGTGGCAAAGTACTGAAAAGTAGGGCAATGTCGTGGCAAAGGACTGCAAAGTAGTGGAAAACTACGGTAAAGTAGTGGCATATTACGGGCAAACTCGTGGCAAAGTACTGCAAATTAGTGGCAAAGTACGGCAAAGTAGTGGCAAAGTACGGCAAAGTAGTGGCAAATACGGTAAAGTAGTGGCAAAGTACTGCAAAGTAGTGGCAAAGTACGGCAAAGTACTGGCAAAGTACGGCAAAGTAGTGGCAAAGTACTGCAAAGTAGTGGCAAAGTACTGCAAAGTACTGGCAAAGTAGTGGCAAAGTACGGCAAAGTAGTGGCAAAGTACTGCAAAGTAGTGGCAAAGTACGGCAAAGTAGTGGCAAAGTGCGATAAAGTAGAGGCAAAATACGGCAAAGTAGTGGCAAAGTACGGTAAAGTAGGGGCAAAGTATTGCAAAGTAGTGGCAAAGTAGTGGCAAAGTACTGCAAAGTAGTGGCAAAGTACTGCAAAAGGAGTGGAAAAGTACTGCAAAGTAGAGGCAAAGTAGTTGCAAAGTACGGCAAAGTAGTGACAAAGTACCAAAGAACGGCAAAGTAGTGGCAAAGTACTGCAAAGAACGGCAAAGTAGTGGCAAAGTACTGCAAAGTGCCAACGTACGGCAAACTCGTGGCGAAGTAGTGGCAAAGTACTGCTAAGTAGTGGCAAAGTACTGCAAAAGGAGTGGAAAAGTACGGCAAAGTAGTGGCAAAGTGCGATAAAGTAGTGGTAAAGTACGGCAAAGTAGTGGCAAAGTACGGTAAAGTAGTGGCAAAGTACTGCAAAGTAGTGGCAAAGTACGGCAAAGTAGTGGCAAAGTGCGATAAAGTAGTGGCAAAGTAGTGGCAAAGTACGGTAAAGTAGGGGCAAAGTATTGCAAAGTAGTGGCAAAGTATGGCAAAGTACAGCAAAGTAGTGCAATGTCCTGGCAAAGTACTGCAATGTAGTGGCAAAGAACTGCAAAGTAGTGGCAAAGTACTGCAAACTGCCAAAGTACGGCAAACTCGTGGCAAAGTACTGCAAATTAGTGGCAAAGTACGGCAAAGTAGTGGCAAAGTACGGCAAAGTAGTGGCAAAATACGGTAAAGTAGTGGCAAAATACTGCAAAGTAGTGGCAAAGTGTGAAAAGGTAGTGGCAAAGTACGGCAACGTAGTGGCAAAGTACGGCAAAATAGTGGCAAAGTACTGCAAAGTAGAGGCAAAGTACGGCAAAGTACTGCCAGGTAGTGGTAAAGTAGTTGCTAAGTACTGCAAAGTACGGCAAAGTACTGCAAAAAAGTAGCAAAGTACGGCAAAGTAGTGGCAAAGTACTGCAAAGTACGGCAACGTAGTGGCAAAGTACTGCAAAGTAGTGGCAATGCACTGGAAAGTAGTGGCAAAGTACAGCAATTTAGTGGCAAATTACGGCAAAGTAGTGGTAAATTACTGCAAAATAGTGGCAAAGTACAGCAAAGTAGTGGCGAAGTACTGCCAGGTAATGGTAAAGTAGTTGCAAAGTACTGCAAAGTAGTGGCAAAGTACGGCACTGCAAAGTACGGCAAAGTACTGCAAAGTAGTGGCAAAGTGTGGTAAAGTAGTTGCAAAGTACTGCAAAGTACGGCAACGTAGTGGCAAAGTAGTGGCAAAGTACTGCAAAGTAGTGGCAAAGTGTGGTAAAGTAGTTGCAAAGTACTGCAAAAAAGTGGCAAAGTACGGCAAAGTAGTGGCAAAGTACTGCAAAGTAGTGGCAATGTACTGGAAAGTAGTGGCAAAGTACAGCAATTTAGTGGCAAAGTACAGCAAAGTAGTGGCAAAGTACTGCAAAGTAGTGGCAAAGTATGGCAAAGTAGTGGCAAAGTACTGCAAAGTAGTGGCAAAGTACTGCAAAGTAGTGGCAAAGTACTGCAAAAGGAGTGGAAAAGTACTGCAAAGTAGAGGCAAAGTAGTTGCAAAGTACGGCAAAGTAGTGGCAAAGTACCAAAGAACGGCAAAGTAGTGGCAAAGTACTGCAAAGAACGGCAAAGTAGTGGCAAAGTACTGCAAAGTGCCAAAGTACGGCAAACTCGTGGCAAAGTACGGCAAAGTAGTGGCAAAGTACTGGTAAGTAGTGGCAAAGTACTGCAAAATGAGTGGAAAAGTACGGCAAAGTAGTGGCAAAGTGCGATAAAGTAGTGGCAAAGTACGGTAAAGTAGTGGCAAAGTGTTGCAAAGTAGTGGCAAAGTACGGCAAAGTTGTGGCAAAGTACTGAAAAGTAGGGCAATGTCGTGGCAAAATACTGCAAAGTAGTGGAAAACTACAGCAAAGTAGTGGCAAAGTACGGCAAAGTAGTGGCAAAATACGGTAAAGTAGTGGCAAAGTACGGCAAACTCGTGGCAAAGTACTGCAAATTAGTGGCAAAGTACGGCAAAGTAGTGGCAAAGTACTGCAAAGTAGTGGCAAAATACGGTAAAGTAGTGGCAAAGTACTGCAAAGTAGTGGCAAAGTAAGGCAAAGTAATGGCAAAGTACGGCAAAGTACTGCAAAGTAATGCAAAGTAGTGGCAAAGTACTGCAAAGTAGTGGCAAAGTACGGCAAAGTAGTGGCAAAGTACTGCAAAGTAGTGGCAAAGTACGGCAAAGTAGTGGCAAAGTGCGATAAAGTAGTGGCAAAGTACGGCAAAGTAGTGGCAAAGTACGGTAAAGTAGGGGCAAAGTATTGCAAAGTAGTGGCAAAGTACTGCAAAGTAGTGGCAAAGTACTGCAAAGTAGTGGCAAAGTACTGCCAACTGCCAAAGTACGGCAAACTCGTGGCAAAGTACTGCAAATTAGTGGCAAAGTACGGCAAAGTAGTGGCAAAGTACGGCAAAGTAGTGGCAAAATACGGTAAAGTAGTGGCAAAGTACTGCAAAGTAGTGGCAAAGTGTGAAAAAGTAGTGGCAAAGTACTGCAAAGTACGGCAACGTAGTGGTAAAGTACGGCAAAATAGTGGCAAAGTACTGCAAAGTAGAGGCAAAGTACTGCCAGGTAGTGGTAAAGTAATTGCAAAGTACGGCAAAGTACTGCAAAAAAGTAGCAAAGTACGGCAAAGTAGTGGCAAAGTACTGCAAAGTACGGCAACGTAGTGGCAAAGTACTGCAAAGTAGTGGCAATGCAATGGAAAGTAGTGGCAAAGTACAGCAATTTAGTGGCAAATTACGGCAAAGTAGTGGTAAATTACTGCAAAATAGTGGCAAAGTACAGCAAAGTAGTGGCAAAGTACTGCCAGGTAATGGTAAAGTAGTTGCAAAGTACTGCAAAGTAGTGGCAAAGTACGGCAACGTAGTGGCAAAGTACTGCAAAGTAGTGGCAAAGTACTGCAAACTGCCAAAGTACGGCAAACTCGTGGCAAAGTACGGCAAATTAGTGGCAAAGTACGGCAAAGAAGTGGCAAAATACGGTAAAGTAGTGGCAAAGTACTGCAAAGTACTGCAAAGTAGTGGCAAAGTACTGCAAAGTAGTGGCAAAGTACTGCAAAGTAGTGGCAAAGTGTGAAAAAGTAGTGGCAAAGTACGGCAACGTAGTGGCAAAGTACGGCAAAATAGTGGCAAAGTACTGCAAAGTAGAGGCAAAGTACGGCAAAGTACTGCCAGGTAGTGGTAAAGTAGTTGCTAAGTACTGCAAAGTACGGCAAAGTACTGCAAACAAGTAGCAAAATACGGCAAAGTAGTGGCAAAGTACTGCAAAGTACGGCAACGTACTGGCAAAGTACTGCAAAGTAGTGCAATGTCGTGGCAAAGTACTGCAAAGTAGTGGCAAAGTACTGCAAAGTAGTGGCAAAGTACTGCAAACTGCCAAAGTATGGCAAACTCGTGGCAAAGTACTGCAAATTAGAGGCAAAGTACGGCAAAGTAGTGGCAAAGTACGGCAAAGTAGTGGCAAAATACGGTAAAGTAGTGGCAAAGTACTGCAAAGTAGTGGCAAAGTGTGAAAAAGTAGTGGCAAAGTACTGTAAAGTACGGCAACGTAGTGGCAAAGTACGGCAAAATAGTGGCAAAGTACTGCAAAGTAGAGGCAAAGTACGGCAAAGTACTGCCAGGTAGTGGTAAAGTAGTTGCTAAGTACTGCAAAGTACGGCAAAGTACTGCAAAAAAGTAGCAAAGTACGGCAAAGTAGTGGCAAAGTACTGCAAAGTACGGCAACGTAGTGGCAAAGTACTGCAAAGTAGTGGCAATGCAATGGAAAGTAGTGGCAAAGTACAGCAATTTAGTGGCAAATTACGGCAAAGTAGTGGTAAATTACTGCAAAATAGTGGCAAAGTACAGCAAAGTAGTGACGAAGTACTGCCAGGTAATGGTAAAGTAGTTGCAAAGTACTGCAAAGTAGTGGCAAAGTACGGCACTGCAAAGTACGGCAAAGTACTGCAAAGTAGTGGCAAAGTGTGGTAAAGTAGTTGCAAAGTACTGCAAAGTACGGCAACGTAGTGGCAAAGTAGTGGCAAAGTACTGCAAAGTAGTGGCAAAGTGTGGTAAAGTAGTTGCAAAGTACTGCAAAAAAGTGGCAAAGTACGGCAAAGTAGTGGCAAAGTACTGCAAAGTAGTGGCAATGTACTGGAAAGTAGTGGCAAAGTACAGCAATTTAGTGGCAAAGTACAGCAAAGTAGTGGCAAAGTACTGCAAAGTAGTGGCAAAGTATGGCAAACTAGTGGCAAAGTACTGCAAAGTAGTGGCAAAGTACTGCAAAGTAGTTGCAAAGTACGGCAAAATAGTGGCAAAGTACCAAAGAACGGCAAAGTAGTGGCAAAGTACTGCAAGGAACGGCAAAGTAGTGGCAAAGTACTGCAAAGTGCCAAAGTACGGCAAACTCGTGGCAAAGTACGGCAAAGTAGTGGCAAAGTACTGCTAAGTAGTGGCAAAGTACTGCAAAAGGAGTGGAAAAGTATGGCAAAGTAGTGGCAAAGTGCGATAAAGTAGTGGCAAAGTACGGTAAAGTAGTGGCAAAGTGTTGCAAAGTAGTGGCAAAGTACGGCAAAGTTGTGGCAAAGTACTGAAAAGTAGGGCAATGTCGTGGCAAAATACTGCAAAGTAGTGGAAAACTACGGCAAAGTAGTGGCAAAGTACGGCAAAGTAGTGGCAAAATACGGTAAAGTAGTGGCAAAGTACGGCAAACTCGTGGCAAAGTACTGCAAATTAGTGGCAAAGTACGGCAAAGTAGTGGCAAAGTACGGCAAAGTAGTGGCAAAATACGGTAAAGTAGTGGCAAAGTACTGCAAAGTAGTGGCGAAGTACTGCCAGGTAATGGTAAAGTAGTTGCAAAGTACTGCAAAGTAGTGGCAAAGTACGGCACTGCAAAGTACGGCAAAGTACTGCAAAGTAGTGGCAAAGTGTGGTAAAGTAGTTGCAAAGTACTGCAAAGTACGGCAACGTAGTGGCAAAGTAGTGGCAAAGTACTGCAAAGTAGTGGCAAAGTGTGGTAAAGTAGTTGCAAAGTACTGCAAAAAAGTGGCAAAGTACGGCAAAGTAGTGGCAAAGTACTGCAAAGTAGTGGCAATGTACTGGAAAGTAGTGGCAAAGTACAGCAATTTAGTGGCAAAGTACAGCAAAGTAGTGGCAAAGTACTGCAAAGTAGTGGCAAAGTATGGCAAAGTAGTGGCAAAGTACTGCAAAGTAGTGGCAAAGTACTGCAAAGTAGTGGCAAAGTACTGCAAAAGGAGTGGAAAAGTACTGCAAAGTAGAGGCAAAGTAGTTGCAAAGTACGGCAAAGTAGTGGCAAAGTACCAAAGAACGGGAAAGTAGTGGCAAAGTACTGCAAGGAACGGCAAAGTAGTGGCAAAGTACTGCAAAGTGCCAAAGTACGGCAAACTCGTGGCAAAGTACGGCAAAGTAGTGGCAAAGTACTGCTAAGTAGTGGCAAAGTACTGCAAAAGGAGTGGAAAAGTACGGCAAAGTAGTGGCAAAGTGCGATAAAGTAGTGGCAAAGTACGGTAAAGTAGTGGCAAAGTGTTGCAAAGTAGTGGCAAAGTACGGCAAAGTTGTGGCAAAGTACTGAAAAGTAGGGCAATGTCGTGGCAAAATACTGCAAAGTAGTGGAAAACTACGGCAAAGTAGTGGCAAAGTACGGCAAAGTAGTGGCAAAATACGGTAAAGTAGTGGCAAAGTACGGCAAACTCGTGGCAAAGTACTGCAAATTAGTGGCAAAGTACGGCAAAGTAGTGGCAAAGTACGGCAAAGTAGTGGCAAAATACGGTAAAGTAGTGGCAAAGTACTGCAAAGTAGTGGCAAAGTAAGGCAAAGTAATGGCAAAGTACGGCAAAGTACTGCAAAGTAATGCAAAGTAGTGGCAAAGTACGGCAAAGTAGTGGCAAAGTACTGCAAAGTAGTGGCAAAGTACGGCAAAGTAGTGGCAAAGTGCGATAAAGTAGTGGCAAAGTACGGCAAAGTAGTGGCAAAGTACGGTAAAGTAGGGGCAAAGTATTGCAAAGTAGTGGCAAAGTGCGGCAAAGTAGTGGCAAAGTACTGCAAAGTAGTGCAATGTCGTGGCAAAGTACTGCAAAGTAGTGGCAAAGTACTGCAAAGTAGTGGCAAAGTACTGCAAACTGCCAAAGTACGGCAAACTCGTGGCAAAGTACTGCAAATTAGTGGCAAAGTACGGCAAAGTAGTGGCAAAGTACGGCAAAGTAGTGGCAAAATACGGTAAAGTAGTGGCAAAGTACTGCAAAGTAGTGGCAAAGTGTGAAAAAGTAGTGGCAAAGTACTGCAAAGTACGGCAACGTAGTGGCAAAGTACGGCAAAATAGTGGCAAAGTACTGCAAAGTAGAGGCAAAGTACTGCCAGGTAGTGGTAAAGTAATTGCAAAGTACGGCAAAGTACTGCAAAAAAGTAGCAAAGTACGGCAAAGTAGTGGCAAAGTACTGCAAAGTACGGCAACGTAGTGGCAAAGTACTGCAAAGTAGTGGCAATGCAATGGAAAGTAGTGGCAAAGTACAGCAATTTAGTGGCAAATTACG
Organism: Saccoglossus kowalevskii; assembly: GCF_978046115.1. Taxonomy (NCBI): domain Eukaryota; kingdom Metazoa; phylum Hemichordata; class Enteropneusta; family Harrimaniidae; genus Saccoglossus; species Saccoglossus kowalevskii. The sequence continues at coordinate 1,495,128 of NC_140658.1, forward strand.
GCAAAGTAGTGGTAAATTACTGCAAAATAGTGGCAAAGTACAGCAAAGTAGTGGCAAAGTACTGCCAGGTAATGGTAAAGTAGTTGCAAAGTACTGCAAAGTAGTGGCAAAGTACGGCAACGTAGTGGCAAAGTACTGCAAAGTAGTGGCAAAGTACTGCAAACTGCCAAAGTACGGCAAACTCGTGGCAAAGTACGGCAAATTAGTGGCAAAGTACGGCAAAGAAGTGGCAAAATACGGTAAAGTAGTGGCAAAGTACTGCAAAGTACTGCAAAGTAGTGGCAAAGTACTGCAAAGTAGTGGCAAAGTACTGCAAAGTAGTGGCAAAGTGTGAAAAAGTAGTGGCAAAGTACGGCAACGTAGTGGCAAAGTACGGCAAAACAGTGGCAAAGTACTGCAAAGTAGAGGCAAAGTACGGCAAAGTACTGCCAGGTAGTGGTAAAGTAGTTGCTAAGTACTGCAAAGTACGGCAAAGTACTGCAAACAAGTAGCAAAATACTGCAAAGTAGTGGCAAAGTGTGGCAAAGTACTGCAAAGTAGTGCAATGTCGTGGCAAAGTACTGCAAAGTAGTGGCAAAGTACTGCAAAGTAGTGGCAAAGTACTGCAAACTGCCAAAGTATGGCAAACTCGTGGCAAAGTACTGCAAATTAGAGGCAAAGTACGGCAAAG